>NW_026858791.1:0-136500 GCF_026571515.1 Ruditapes philippinarum
AATACTGAATGAAAAATTTGTCTAAATTCTAACTGAAACAAAAATAAAACAAGAGAAGCAATAACTAAACTGTCCTTACCTTGCAAGTTTTTAAGTGCACTGTAGGCCCCTACTTGAGAAGCTGTTTTCTTTTCATTCTTTTAGACAAGTTGAATGATATCTACCCAGTCATAAACATAAAATAAGCTGTGTTTTATTCAGAAAAACAAACTACTAACCCATTTATAAGGTTATGATCTGTGAAATCTGATCCTTCTGCATCCAGAATATTCTTCCGCATGGTTTTTGACAAAGTGCATTTAGAAAATAAACGATGATATCCTTCAGATGTCTGTCCACCAACTCTATCTGTAACGTTTCACTGGTTAAAAATTGTTAAATTATCCTTTGTTGCATGCTTTAATTGTCTGCATGTTTCCAGTTTGACACAAAATTATTTACATTACAATTACTTCCGTTGAAAACGGATGTTTCCTGTTGACTATTCAACAAAAAAATATTTAATACGCGAAAGGGACTCTAGGGTGCAAAGAACTAAATTTTATCAGAGTAATAGCTACTTCGGCGATGCCCTATCGTCGAAAATAAGAATGAATCGAGAAAAAAATGGCGGCCATTTTATTTCTTTATTTAGAAAATAGACCACGTGACCAGATTTTATACTGTTAAAAATACTGTTACCTATGTAACAGTACAAAATTCTTAGTCACGTGGTACACTTGCATTAACAGTAAGAATAACTCCCAGAGGCCTATGGGAAATTAACATTACGAAAAAAGTGAGGGGTAATAATAATTTTTTAATTATCCGACTACTTTATGATTTCTGAAGCAGCGACGGTGAGAGACTGATGACCATTAAACTCGATGTCCGAATTCAATTGTCACGGCAAAATTTCCTCCCACCTGCGGATCGATCTAGCGGCCCTTAATTGATAAATGAAGTTGTTAAATGATTTCTCATAGATGAAACAAGAGTTTACTTTTTATCAAATGTACATGATATAAATCATATACATAACAATTAACAATCTCACATAATGTTAAATATCAGTCAAAACGTCTGAGTGAGTGTTGTATACTTCTTGTGATCAGTCAGATATGTACATCAAATAAAAGAATAACGCCTAATAGAGGACATTAAACATTTGACCAAGTCTTGCAGAACAAGATCTGTAAATGAAATAAATCAAACAAGAAGAGAAGTCGTAATTTGATTCAAAAAAAATGTGTCGTGTTATTTCGTTCAGCAATACGATTCGTTTAATTAGAATGTTCGCATGTGATTCTTATAAAATGGATAAATTCGCTAACTGAAACATTAATTTACGGTTCGTGTGAAAATTGATATAATTCCCAACAAGGAAGAATAATTGAAATCATTCGCAATGCAAATTGACATTTTAAAAGCTTATTTAAACAAAAAATGAATTTGAAGTCGTTAATTTTCAGGCAAGCATTAGTGTCAATTTTCAATCCCAATTGAATAATAAAAAAATCATGTTTCAAAATTGCATAATCCTAAGGTTGATATATCGGCACCTGAAACTTTTTGATATCCGTGAATACTAAATGAATATTCAATAATTCACTTCGGAACATGATGTACTTTGTTGTTGGAATATAAATCCTTTTATCAAGGTGACATTTCAAAAATTCTGAACTATATGGCAAGGGGTTAATATGTAATTAAATAAGCTTCTTGGCTTTGACAGACGGTTAATTGTTTGCAATTATTGATTTGTTTTCGATAATGAATAATTTCAAGCTTTAATGACATATGGACAGACACTCAACGTATACTTATTACTTATAGAAGTAGAAAACAATCAATAGATATCACATTTATTCCATTTCGTAAGTTCCTAAAACAATGTTTTTGTTGTAATTCAAGCGTCTAGTGGTTTTTGTTTATAATACAGGTATAATTGTCATTTACAAAGGAAACTAACATTTTTTTCCATAGCTCTTTATCTGATTATTTCATTACAGATATTCAAAGTGATTTGCATTGATGTAAAACTCCTGTGTTAACCATTGCGTGCTTATTGTTAATCTTAGATTCATATTTGGAGAAAGAAATGAGTAGAATATGCTCTAGTTTTGAGATAATTTGGGACAATTAAGCTTTTTAATTCTGGGAAGTGTTTTAGTTTTAGCAATGCACTTGTTCAGCTTTGATTGATGAATTAACTGTGTTTTTGAAGAACAATACAAATACCATTTTCGGTCATTATTTACAACTTTTTAACTGTTGGAACTTGATTGTAAAATCAGTATGTATGACTTAAGTATGGTTACTTAATCATTAAAATAAATTTTTTGACTTTCATTAAGTTTATTTGTCATGTTTATATTTTAAGCTTCTTGGGGACCTTGACGTCAGTTATCAACTTCGTCAAAAGAAAAATTATCTCGGGTTTAATTTAATTTTCGTTTTCGCAACAACTTAGATCATCGGGAGCCTTCAACAATCCTACACGGAACTTCATTGATCGATGTTAATAAAAAAACTCAAATGAATTAGAAGACAAAAACATGAACAATACTTAAAATTACTGTTTGAATCGGCATAAAAATGCCTTTCGTTCGTTTTTCAATACACAACAATTTTGAAGAAGCGCGGTCGTTTGCATAATTTGTGACTCGAACATCTTAATCCCGATAATGATGTCTTTACATAAAATGGCAAGATATCAACTTATAAATAAACATTCATGGCTTTGAGTAAAAGTTATAGTTGTCACATCGGGTTGAATTGTGAATTTCTTCCAATTTAGACTAAATAGAGATGTTGAAAAGTGAAGATAGTGAATTATATAAAAACAGCTTTGTGTCGTAGTTAAAATTCCATTCATTAAGTTCATGATATAGTTTACTAAAGGAAGTTAACATCACTGTTTGGTAACAATAATTCTAATGGCTGAGTATGTAATGTCTTTTAGCTAAAACATCTAATTTTTCATTTCCTCGTATTCCATCTTAGCATTGAATCAAACATAATTTGACCGACTGAAATTTCTACTAGATAACAAAATCAAAACAGAGATTCTGAGAATTGATATTTGTTCAAATTAGTGGAGAAATGGCGGAAATCACTATATGTGTTATCTACTTCATCTCATCTATATAAATACAAATCTGTTTATCAAATCGTGACATAAATAGTCGAGACGATAAATGCATCTAAAAGTTAACATCAGTAAATTTCCCCGTTTAATATATTTTACCATGTTACATACCTGGCAGCATCAAAATTAGATTTATATATTTAAATACTTCTCAAAATGTCTCTTAGTTTTTATCAACTAAATTTCAGCATTTTGCCAGACACAAACTATCATGCAAAATGTCAATTACAATCCAGTTAGACATAACGGAAACCATAAATCATTCAGTTACTTATAAACAATGTTTGCTATGCACCCGATTTCCAGTCACCTATTTGCTTAGACAAAATTAAGCCTAAGTGATCACAAGATGCGACTAAATGGCTTCGAACCACTGGACTTTACGCACCATGTAGCTTCAGCAGGTCGGGTGGTGTTGACCCGTGGTGTTGCTTTAGTTTTAAACACCCGAGGTTAGCCAAAGTCATTTTCCCTGTTTCGGCGCCATATGACCTTATTGTGTCTGTAGGCCGTAAAACCAAACTAAACAAAACAAACAAAAGTAATTATTATCGTAGACTAGACCTTTTTTGTCTTTTTTTAAAACTTTTACCAAAATGCTTGAAGCGTTTTGTCCAGGGGATTTTTTGTCAAAATGACAAACATTTTTCAAAAGACGAAAAGATACATTCTTGGCTAGACAAATACATTAATATAAATATCGACAAAGGTGTGGCGAAATAACCGCATATTTATTAATTAATTTATTTATTTATTGAAAATTTATTTATTATACCACCATAAACAAAATTTACGATGGGTGTTCAAATATGAAGCAATCGGGACAATTTTAAACAATGCCAAAATAATTATCTCAATGTTTGAAAATACTAACCACCATGTGATATAAAGTTTTAATCTATTAATCCAATTTTTAAATTTCATATTTTCTTAATCTGTTATTTCGACCAATCATACTGGGAATGAAAAACACCTTTTTTTTGCAATATTCCCCAGGGGCGAGTAATCTATATAAACTATAGAAAATGTACTAGTTCTCTCCCCTGGCCGCAATTGGTGATATAATGCATTTAGGTGAAAAATAACATTAAAATGTTGGTTCGGTGTAGCAAAGAATAATTGTCTTATTTTTTCTTGCATATCATACTGGCGTTTCCGTGAGTTTTACCCATGCCGGAAATTTCATCTGGCATGGGGGGTTCCAGCTGAGTCGGGTGCAGTACAATGGCATGGTTAGAATGACGTCAATTTAGCGTTATGAATGAAGTTGTTATTAATACGCTGTTGTAAGAAAGTAGTTACGGTTGTAATGATATAAATTTTCAATGAAAATAAAGATAAAGAATTTAAAAATAAAATGGAATATGGTAGAATATGCAAGAAAAAATATCTGACATACGTTTGCGGTTCGGATTGGAATATCCGTCCCTCGATCTCCAGCCCATTGGCGACAACTCGGCAAGCCTAGTTACCCCCCAATGGGCGGGTCACCTCGGGACGGATATGCCGATCCGAACTGCAAAATATGACAGATATTTTTAATAGTAACGGAAGACCTAGCTACTCTCTGGAAAAGTGAAATATCGATTTGATATTATCAATTTTTGGCCTAATTTCTGTGATATCATGCATATTTTCATTTACATATTCTTTCGGAAATAATGTTTACTATGTGAAAAGTAACTAAATGTCTAATTTTCAATTTTTTCAATTATATCGAAAATTGTCATGAGTATAACACTAGATAGAATAATGACTCATTGTCGTCTGCAGCCTGGATGCTTACATACAGTACTTGCTTTTTATGAAAACACGATATTCATGAAATGGTAATATGAGATTATTAATAATTGTTACTTACTTGTTTTGCAACGATATTCGACAGTGTCCATACTTGTGAGTAAAAAAGAGAGATCATTATCGTGATAAATGATCAACAATAATGTGAAATTAATCTTTCAAAGGTGTGACGGACAATATTGAAAAAAGGAAGTGCATCGCATGTTTCATTGTATTGGGTGTGTGTCGCGTAGCTTCATTTAACAACGAAAAATTAAGTATGTTTGTTTTGTTATAAAATTAAGAAAATAGCTGCATTTATTATCGACATTTCTATTTTGCACTTAAATGCTTTGTTTGATTTCAGATGTGCAAAACAAGACAGTGTGTGTCGTCGTTCATTGCGTAATTTTTCAATTTTTGATTGCTAAATGTAAGTTCCTTTAATATAGCCGGTGCAACTGTACAATTTATTCTCCAGAAAATCTTGCTTTGTTGTAGATAAGAAATAGCATAATAGTTAAACTGTTAGCTTTCAGTGTTTGATTGCTAATAAGTATGAGTATATAAATAGTTAAAGGGCCCGGGACTCCATTGCGGTTGTTGCAGCTGTTGGGTTTTGTTGTTTGTTATATTTACATAACGAGACTAATGTCAATAGGTCTACACCAATATTTGTGTGCAAAATATCAAATTATACGCTAACGTTGTGTTTCCAGAATATTTTTTACTTGTGAAAAATAAACAAAACTTGAAGAGCCTTGTAACGCTTTTCTTTCAAATTGAAAAATACCAGTACGACTTTAATGAATTTCGGAGTATATTTTTTTCTTTATTTTTTAAATATACTTTCGCATATCTTTCTATTTTAATTTTCCCAGGTGATCCATGTAAGAAATTAAAATTCATGCTTTTATATGTTATGTTCCTGTAAAATAAAGACATTTTCTTTATTACACTGAATTCATTGATTTTACCATTGAAATAGGAATTGATTCTTTTAGTCAGATATTACACTCTTGTTACGTTTTTTCTTCGTTCTCTGGGATAATTAATTCACCCGCGGTGATAAATTCCAATACTATTTAGTGTTGAATCTAGTCTGGATTACCTGCCCTTTTCTCTCCGTTCAATAGTACTAAATTTATAGTACGACCGGAACCACACTATGTTGAATCTTGTATGCACGTGAACGTAATCAACACAAATATTTCTGCAATGTTTATATTTGTTGTTGTCCTTGATTTTATGCCAATACTCTTTTTAATGTAGTTGTAATTTTTGTAATGTTAAATATTTAACTTTTATTATATATATACACACATTTATAGTATCAGTTTTGTAATGTATAACCGTTTGTAAGAAGCATAAATGTATATATTTATGACGAATGATCTTGTTATTAAAAACATACAGACTGACTGGTTAAATTGATTCGCATACTGCGCATGCTCGACAGAGATTTAAACTTTTTCCATAAGAAACGGAAAATAAGCGGCATAATAAAAGAATGAATAAAGCAGCAAGACTTTTAGTATAAAATAAGTATGAGTTTTCCAAATTTTAGGTACGATTACCTTGATTATCTTTTAAACATCTTTGCAACGTTTTACGTCCCTCACAGCAACATATATAATCATTTTTAAGTTGTGTGCAAGTGTTCAAAGTTTGTTGGTTTTTGTTGTTGTTGTTGTTGTTTGTTTGTTCCATCGATCACTCCATACTTTTGTATTAAGTTCAAATGCTACCATGCTCTCCTTCAGATCAGGATCTTTCAATTATCTAAGAATAAATATATTCTGACCTGACCAGATGTTGATATGTTATGGGGATTTAGTACCAAACAATGATAAAATTAGACTACCATCAGATGGTAAAACGAATAAATTATTTTCATACTTTAGTTAATGAAACCGTGTCTGGGGTTTTCACATTTTGCAAGCTATGTCCATTACTTTCGAGGTATATTCCATTGTCCAGATATTGTAAATGTTTGTTGATATAATATACTTGGTTCAAACATATTTATTTAACCTCAGTTTAGCGAAACAAGTTCTTGTAAGTTATATTAATCACTTTCGAGTCCGCTTCCTGGAATGAAACAGTACTGGTGTCATATAAAGAAACATGGTCTTGACCCGATTACGACTCGAAGCCATGATCCCTGGGTTGAGAGGCAGATACCTTGACAACTAGGCCCCTTCATATATACTTAAATTATGTTTCATAAGGATTTTACCGAAGCTCATTCGTGTAAGTGTGTTAATAACTTTTGTCAATTAATTATATATGTGACTATATGTGAATATGTTTGTAAGAGCATTTATTCCAACACAAAACCAAGGAGACAAAATTAGTTTCCATGATTTATTTAAAGGTTGATGGAATTTTGTCAATAGCTGGTGAAAAAAATATCGATACGAATTTTAGTATAATTTATGTTTCATGTATATCCCCACATCTGACATAATTGTATTAAACTTATCATAGAATATGCCTTACGCAAGTCAAATAATCTTATATAAGTGTTAAATTAAAGAAAACGTAAATCACTATTGCTTCAAAACAGATAAAGTTTAAAATTAATGTTCAACACCAATGCAGATAAAGTCACTACATGTCATTTTAACGTAAGCATTGTTGACGGAATGTTGATAGTCAACAAAGTAATTGTCTTTAGCTTGCTTACGAAGCGAATGATAAAGTTTTAACTTTTTTCATTGATTATAACCTACAGTCAAATTTTCTGTTTCCAGCCATGACGAAAAGCTCCTGAAAAGTACGATTAACTTTCAGAAGCAAATGACATCAATATGTATTAGCAGGGAGGGTGTGGGTATTACTGACTAAAGCTAGATCAGCTTAGAATTCAAAAAATTAAAAATGAACACGACGTTTTTACCTCCATGCAATTTCCAGGGAATATTAGCCAAAGATAAAATTAATTGTCGAGCCAAAAGTATGTGACTCACTGTACGGTGGCCAATGAGAACCAATGAGAACCAAAACGTGCTGTAACCTGGGACAATATAAAAAGAATGAGGTATCCCGGAAAAGGGCTCTTATGCCAGGTAAGGGTCTGCCTTTCAAACCGACTTTCCTCGCCGTCCCTGCCTACTTTGGCGGACCATTTCTCTTTAGTTAGGACATCGGCAGCAGAGTCGTTTGTATCGAAGCAGGGTAGATTGGTCTCCAGGACCTACCCTATATGTAACACAACAGAGATCCGGATCTTAACCAGGCCAAGCTCCAAATTTTCTGCCGATGCCTTGCGCCTTCTGTACGACGTGCACGCACCGCTATGCCTTCTCTATGACATGCACGCACCGCTGTGCCTTCTCGACGACGTACACGCACCGCTATGCCTTCTCTACGACATGCACGCACCGCTGTGCCTTCTCTACGACATGCATGCACCGCTGTGCCTTTTCTAAGACGTGCATATGCACCGCTGTGCCTTCTCTACGACGTGCATACACCGCTGTGCCTTATCTACGACGTGCACGCACCGCTTTGCCTTCTTTACGACGTACACGCACCGCTGTGCCTTCTCTACAACGTGCATGCACTGCTATGCCTTCTCAACGACGAACATGCACCACTATGCCTTCTCTACGACATGCATGCACCGCAGTGCCTTCTCTATGACGTGCACGCACCGCTGTGCCTTATCTACAAAGTGCATTCACCGCTTTGCCTTCCCTTCGACGTGCATGCACCGCTGTGCCTTCTCTACGACGTGTATGCACCGCTGTGCTTTCTCTAGGACGTGCATGCACCGCTGTGCCTTCTCTACGACGTGCATGCACCGCTTTGCATTCTCTACGACGTGCATGCACCGCTTTGCCTTCTCTACGGCGTGCATGCACCGCTGTGCCTTCTCTACGACGTGCATGCACCGCTTTGCCTTCTCTACGACGTGCATGCACCGCTGTGCCTTCTCTTCGACGTGCATGCACCGCTGTGCCTTCGTTCTCTACGACGTGCATGTACCACTGTGCCTTCTCTACGACGTGCATGCACCGCTGTGCTTTCTCGACGACGTGCATGCATCGCTGTGCCCCTCTACGACGTACACGTACCGCTATGCCTTCTCTACGACGTGCATGCACCAAGGGGAAGAGATCAGAAAGACCATACCGAGTTGCACAGCTTTTTTTATTATATATTGATAACTTTTTCAACCAACCATTGGCACGTTATAAAAGTCTGTCTTTATAGATGAAATAGCTATTTGATTGAATGATTAAACTGTATATAGTTGCCATTCGGTGAACTTACCTGTTACATTTAAATATTCCTTGTAAAATACTTTATAATCATGGTAAAATCAAAAACGAATTCAATAATGTCAGTTATATAACAGTCCCGAATCTTTTCCGTAAAGGGATGCACGTGTCGTAACTTCTAGCATTAATGAGTACTTAGCTTGCTCAACTGATCATCTATAAAATAAACTTAAAGGGACTCCACAGAGGTTTTTTGACATGATGGGTCTGAAAATATTTTTTTCCAGATAAATGTACCATTTGATGTAGGTTTAGACCACTAATCTTTGTGCAAAATTTCAGATCATTTGCGCACTTTATTTTTTCAGAATAATTGTTCAAATTGTAAAACAATAACCCCAAATGAAAAGCGTTTAAACGCTTTGCACTAAAACGGGCTAAGAAAAGCATACAAACACGATTTTCAATTTATTTCAAAGTATATTTATTAACTATCTTTGCATATATTTCTGTTTAAAAAGTTTAAAGTGCCCCAGCTCATTTATGTAAGAAATTTAAATGTTATGTTTTTAGGCTTTTAAACCTCAGTGGAGTCCCTTTAATCGTATCTGTGTTAAATAGGATAACATCCTACTGTATTAATCAAATGATTACAAATGACCACTAAACCAACCTTAAAATTGAGTGTCATGCTCAAGATGCGATTTTTGTATTTAGCGGCTAGCTAGCTCTAAACAAATGCTTCTGCACAAAAGATATTTACCTGTAAAATAAACACTCAGTATTCTACGCCTCTACCTATCAAATAAACTTACATTTTCATCGCAAAAAAATATAAATGTCAACCGTGTGCAAAAACAATGCTTATAAAGCATGTCATTAGTTTACATGTATTAATTTAATGTGTCAAGGTAATTCTTCACTTCAATACCTGTACAGTTATAATTTGAATACCTGCGATTTTTGTTGGATGGACTCATGAATACAGTTTTTACGATAAATTTAAACATATATGTTGATGATGTGATTATTCTTTTGTGATACAACACACCATTAACGGGATAATTACCGTATCAAGGTGTTGACGAAAAAAAGTTAAAAGGTAAGAGTTATAGTAATTATTATGCGCTGCGTATGTACGTATACTGTATGGAATATGCGCTGCGTATTTTGCTTTTTCAACGGAACCTGAAGTACTGTTGTTTTATACGGGTTATTGGTATGTACTGTACCTAAATTAATGTACATGAAGATACTCCATTGTTTTGTTTTAATTTCAGATGTACAACACAAGAGTCTGTTTGTCCTTAATTGGGTTACTGATTCAGTTTTTGATCGTGAATGGTAAGTCCAAAATCTAGTACATTATTTCATGGAGCTTAATATAGATATGTGTATCTGTGATTATTTTTCCAAAAAGTTAAGCTTAAAGTATTCTTATATTTTCAGTCTTAAAACAGTATAGTAAATAATATTGTATTATACAAAAAAATATATTGTAAAATATAAATTAAAAACTGCTCAAATATTATTAAATGGACTGATTTTATCAATGCTAATTGAAATTTATTTTGAACAATATAGAGCATCCTTATTAATTTTTTTACACTGATAAAGCATGATCGGTTTTATTATAAATTTGTTATCATTAAGTGTTTTTTGTTTTTTTTGTTGTTTTTTTGCCTGTTGATCATTTATCATAGTTAAGCGAGTTCTCTGAAATTGGAAAACCAAGCTCTGACAAAAAATATGATATAAATAAGATTTTGGTAAAACAAGAAGTTTTAGGTTTCATCAGGTAATTGTTAATCAATTCATTAATCATTTAAATAAATTGCTCACTGGAAATTTACATATTTCTTGTAACTGCATGAAGGATTGATAAATATTCAATTCCACATATATTTCTTTTAAAGAAAAGATGCCTGATTAAAGGCCAATATAGCATCAGATATGCTATCCTATTTTTTTAATTGGTTTAAATTTAGTGAATTAGTATTTTGCATTGAAGTCAAAATACTACTTGTTTACATTTTGCTTCCTTTATGACACATTGTTGCACGTTCACCGCTACTTTCTCCAGTAATGTTGTTTAACACGTAGCATATTCTAAATTCATTATTTAAACATTATTTAACACTTGTTTGACATTTCTTAAGATTCAAATATGAGTAAAAATATGAATTTCTGAGGCATAATGTGCTTTTAATAAAAAATAAAGAACTGTAGAATAATTAAAAAATCTCTGTTAGATCTACATTTCATAAATATGTATTATGTTGTTTACAGAATTTTAGTTTATACAATCAGGGAATATTTTAGATGCTCTTATTTACTCGGTCATTTGTAGTTAAACTAATTTGAAAATTTCTTTTCATTTATTGAATCATAATATCTGACAAGTATATGTCGTTCTTTAACAAACTATAGTTTTGCTATTTGTAGAATTAACGTGTATGATAAACAAAGTTTAAATAGTGTCAAAATATCGTTCAGAATACACTAAACCTTTAACCATTTCTAAATTTAGTTGGAAGTTTGTCATGGCCGGATTTCGAGAGCGGATGGTTACCAATTAAAAACGGACTTGAACATGTTGCCCGACTCAATATTGACCATGGTCTCGGCGAAATACCAGTTCTTGTAGACGTCTCTGTGAAAATAAAAGAACGTATATTCCCAGCGTCAGGTAAAATATATTGTTTTTTATCTAATTTATTTTTTGTTGTTGTTTTTTTTTAGTTGTCGAAGTTCTGTGAATTTATTAAATTTTTATTTCACACCAGTCCTGTGTTTTCAGCGTTTATACCAAATGAGGTCCCATGGGATCCTTATTTAATCCAATCTTATAAATTTTGCTTCGTTTCCAACAAATCCGTCCTAAATGCGTATCGTAAACCATATAGCCTCGTTTTCATTTTAAGAGTCCAAAAATTATGTATCAAATGCATAAAAAATATCAAAATGTCAAAAGATTGCGGTTTGTAGTAAGAGCCCATTATACGTTGTTGAGGACAAAACTGATTTTATTGGGCTCGTACACAGCGCAAAATCTCGGCTAGTGTCCCGTCCAATATAAATGTGATAGCTGTGTACCCGTCCAGTTATTCAATATTGTACTCAGCAATGTATTACATCTCACATTGTTAGGTATACACAGTTGTTTTTTAAACGCCAGGTCCACGCAGTATCGAATATTTCCATTGATCATTGATGAGATAAACGCAACAGATAATTGTTCAAGGTCACATAACGAGAATAAAAGCATTGGAAAAATCTCAATTTTGTAACTTTACTTTTAATCTTTCCGCTATTTACACGTGACAGAACTTCTGATAATTATCAAAATTAATTTCAATACAATTCTGCAAATAATAGTACCAAATTTTCTTATATTTTTCTCATGTAAGCGATTTTATTTTTTTATTTTTTGAGGGGGGTTGTTTTAGAAGTGTTAGATTGAATTAAGTAGGAAAGGGGTTCAAGTTTGGATTTACAAAGAATAAGATATGTCATCTTGTAAATAAACGGAACTTATTGTACTAGAAATAATAGTTTTCCCCTTCTCTATGTGATTAAAAAAGTCGTGATGAAATAAGTTATTGGAACCTGTATTATATTTTATATATCTAGGTTTCCGGCCTGACCACCCAAAGGAGCGTTCCGGACCAGTGGTATATATTTATGATGGCATGTATGTAAATGTGTCGACAACTCCAGTTGAAGATCCACTATATAGACTTATTCCGAGAAGTAAGTGATATATATCATATTCTATCATATACATCGTGTTTCATGATAAAATATGTGTTTAAAATAGATGTACTTAAATGAGTATTAAGTTTGTAAACAGACGATTGCCATTATAAAAAATAGAGATAATTTATTACTGCCGTCTATTTGGCATTTGTAGCCAAGCTTGCATCAGTTACAATAAAATTGGCCTTCAATTGATAGTATTCAGTAAGTTTCAAGGGGAACAGCGAAATGATGTATCCACTGCCAAAAAATTACCTATCTACTTGATGTGCAAAGTGTGAATTTTTTTTAACTATTTGTTTTTAAACTGTAAGGAGTTAGATCTACTATTTTATGTATGTGATAAATAGAATATTATATTTGTGTAGCTTCATTACAATATTTATCGGATAAAAAATATTAAACTCGCTAATATGATTGTGTTTATTTAACTCGATCAAAAGATTCAAATTGACTGATTATTGAACCTACGTTCATTTTTTCCAGTTAACATTCGATATATGGGTTATGAATTACTTCTATATGGAGATGCGCAAGTGCGCGTGCGAGCTTGGAAACAGTCGTCACTTCCGGTGGTAGACTTTCACCAATCAGGGATAAAAATGAAAGCGAACACTTCAAAAGGTAAAGCAGTAAGTCGCCGATGACACAACAAATAAAACACAAGTTTACAAAGTCATGTCTAACAATTCATGGGCGGTTCTGAAGCAACTCCAAAATACTTAAAACTGCTCAATAACGGAACAAGGAAGTGGAAAGATTCTGGATGATTTTAAGGAGCTCCTCTGACTAAAAAATGTCTGAATAGATAAAATTGGAAATTCTTGATTGGTCAAGTGATGTACTTAAAACTGAAAACTCTGCTAAAACAGTAAACAAATATACTGAGAATAACTTGAAAATCAATTTATTTTGCACGATTTGAAGCCCGGTTTAAGTAAGAGGATATACAACGCTTTAAAAAAGGGACATTTGTGGGCTTATTGTTCTAAGAAACGCAGTTAGGAAATTATTTGGTATGATAAGCCCAGACATACATACATAATAAAATAGTACACAATTGTCGATAAAATATTTCCTGTTTCTTCATGTAAAAAACAAACAAACATTGTGGAGTCCCTTTAAGATTTAAGATACTGATTTGACTGTAATTGTCCTTTTATTGTCACAAAGTTTCTCCTGCCCGCGATTAATACAATCAGCATTTGTATAAAATCTGCATTATCATTTATATTACAAAACATGTTTTATTATTATTACAATCCGGACGTGATTGAAATAAGTTACAGAAATTTTCATTATGATCAAAGTTCGATGAATGTTTCTTTAACTTAAAGCAGGATGCCTCCAGATGAGCGAAAATATTTGAATACATCAAACTTGTGAAAAATTTACTAAGATTTTAAGAAAAGTAGAAAGATTCAATATTTAAGTTATAATTTACATGTAATGGGCAATTAGTGGTGATTTCTTTTTCATTATGAGTAACTATATTTCTACTGTGTTACTAACGCAGTAAGGGCATTTTTGCATGTTTTGACCTCTTTTTGTAATTAACATGGGTTGTAAGTGCCACTGATAATGTGTAAGTTGCTTCCTTTTGGTTACTATACAGTAGTATAAATTTAATTTAATTTTCAAAATTTTCATGAAAAATAAGCATTAATCTGTAGGCGTGCTGCTTTAAGTTAGTGCATATTTTAAATAAAAGCCTAAGACATTTTCCGACCCTCTTGTCTATTTATAGTTTCAGATTCTTACGCCGAAGTGAGTCATAATCTTGGTGAAATGCCATGTCTTGTTATAGTTCGTATCAAAATGCATCATGGGAACAACTTGATTATGGCTGATGGCGTTGGTAAGTCACTTATATATTTTTAAATGTAAAGATGAGTGTATATTATTAGGTATAAAGATTGTTGACAGGTTATATGGCCCTATATAAACGGCTGTTTGTAAACAAACACATACACATAACCCGAGACACAAGGCATATATACGGCCATATAACCTATCAACAATCTTTATAACGAATTTATGATACAGCAAACATCATTTTTTAGAGAAAAAAGTAAGATTTCTTCATGAATCGACAACAGCCGTGTATATAAAACTATATAAACGTCACGATTATTCAATGAAAAGCGACGTTACAAACGTGCAGTATTATAAATGAAAAGCGACGTTACAAACGTGCAGTATTATAAAAAAAAACTTTATAATACTGCACGTTTGTAACGTCACATTTCATTGGAAAACCATGACGTTTGTATAGCTCTTACAATACTGCACGTTTGTATCGTCGCTTTTTACTGGATAATCGTGATGTTTATATAGTTTATTATACGCGTCTGCTGTCAGTTCATGAAGAAATCACATTTTTCCCCTTAAAAGAAGTGTGTTGTATTATAAATTCGCCATAAAGATTTCTGCCAGGTAGTATGGCCGTATATAAACAGTTGTTTGCAATGTATCCCTCGCCTTGTGTCTCGGGTTATGTGTATGTGTTTGTTTACCCTCGCCAACGGAAAGAAACCATATGGGCGAGCAATACAAACAACTGTTTATAAAATATAGGGCCTGTCAAGAGTCTTAATAACTAATTATACAAACGTCACAAATATCCAATGAAAAGCGACGTTACAAACGTGCAGTATGCTGAATGCCCAGGTACATGCTATTACACAAAAACGGAAGGGAAAAAAGACAAACGATCCGGATTAAAAATGAGATATTTTTTCTTTGATGTGTATTTACGTGACCGATAGTACTAATTCGACAATGATCCAGTTCTTTAACGCAAATTATAAATACTTATAAGTGTAATAAGCATCATAAAAGAAATATTTGCCAATTTTGAAATTTCATGTTCAAAAAATTATTTCATATTGCTTTTATTAATGTTTAAGAAAATGTAGTAATTAATCATTTTCAGGATCCAGCATGCAGGTATACGCGGATGTATCTGACAGAACAAACGCCTACCTTGTATATGGTTATAGTAACAACACGGCGAGAATGTGGGTAGACTCGTCAAACCTTGGTGGTATGTGAAATTAAAATTAAAAAAAGTCCGACATTTTGAGATAATTTTCCATTATAAATGCTCAGTTAGTTATTTAGAAAGCGTGTTTGGTAATTTAAGAACTTTATTAACTTTACAGTAATATATGATGTTCATTTACGAAAAAACATCCATAGGTGTGAGTTTTCACATATTGATATAATTCTGATAAAATAGTTCAAGCAATAATGCCATTGATCTTACTTAAGGAGTTGTCTTAATACAATCTTTAAACCAAGATTTTTCTATGATTCTTCTTTTATCTTTTTATATCACTATATTCTTTGATATGTTTCATGATAAAGGTGTCTTCTAAGTATATATGGTCACATGATTAATTTTAAAGGCACCAAGTCCATATTTGAAGTTTTATGTGCAATTTAAAGCTCATAGTAATTTTAGTACTCAGTGAACTTAAAATGTTTTAATTTGATTATATCCATTTTTAAGGGGATTTGGGTGGGGGTTCGTTACAGTTTTAGTACTTAAATTGTTATTTATAGAATACGATTCGTTATTATCACTGAATTGAAGGATAAAAAAGAAATATGCAACCAAAAATACGTTGCATCAAGATAACATTTCATTTATGTTGTTTTAGATCCACAAGCTTTTAGCACGATATTTTGCTATATATATGTGGTTATTTGAAATGATATGACATTATCAGAAAATGCGACATAACTGACTGTGGATTTAAATTAAATTAAATCGTTCGAGGGATGACTTATAGAAACAGATGTATCTAATAAAAACTTCCATTTCAATTAAAACACAGACATAATGGTTTTTTTTAAAGAATAATTATTAGTTTGGACGATATGTTGAATATATATGTTTCTAATTTTCTAACCTTATCACTCATTCACTCTTAAGTACGACATTCCATGTCTTCAGTGTTCTGTGAAAATTTGTGGATATATATAAGCCCGAACATCCTTGTAAAATGTTTTAACAATTGGTACTGCATCAAAGATTTAATTTGAGTGCAAGTTTACTAAAGTAGCTTTTGGTTTGATTTTTCTAGTGACAATTACTTTTGCAAGAAAGGGGTACGAAAAACAGCATGTCGAAATATTGGCCATTGCACGTATCTTCGTACAAAAAGTCGTGGTTAACAGTAAACACAGCTTATTTTCGTTATTCTATTGCAGATTTTGACATATAAAACTGTTTTTGATATTACGAAAATTAATTTTCTCAAAATCGAATTTGAATTGTTTGTCTTCAAAGTCGAAATCATTTACGAGTCTTAATTGCAAAACAATGTTAATCATACATGGTAACATATAAGTGGTTATTTCAATAGCAATATTAAGTCTACAGTAATATAGTTAACATAAAATATGAAGATTAAGAGTATCTGTACAACCATTTTGTTTAGGATTCACGTTAATTTTGATTTTACAACCGTAATTTTTACAAAATCATTTACGAGGCTCATCAATACCATGCGTTTGCAATATATTTTCAATTATTTCAATGTTATAATACTTCAGATATTTAGAGCGGATATTTATCTTGCTTATATTCTGTCATTCATATAAACCATTCCACAATTTCTCATAAAATTCCTTTGTAAAACAGAAATTTTCAACATTTACGAGCACTCACCCTCTTTCACATTCTTTTGTGATTTATTCTGCTAGATTTGTTGAATCATTTCAACTTGTTATTGGACATTGGTATTGTTAGGATAGTACTCTTTCACGAAAACAAAGAAGTATACATGTTTTTTTAAACATGCGCATCTGAAATGTGTTTTTTTCACTTGCAGATAGAATCTAAAAATCATAATTTTGATACTGTTATTGGTATTCAGACGTTTTGACTATTATAGAGTTCAATGGATACTTACTTTTATATACACATACCTTTAAACTGATACTTCAAGTAAACATGAAAATAGGCGTGTCCCGTATCTGGCTGAGCTGTCCCGCAAATGGTAAAATTAATTTTGGAATATTCATTCGAGTAATGGGAAATTTTGAGTCCACGCGCAATAATATTGGAGTATCTTGTATTAATTGTAATATAGAAGGTTCTTTGGAGCAGATATGGTGAGAACTATCTAGTTTTTGTCCTTAAATAAATACATTCTGAAAACTTTATAACATTTTTAGAGATGTTTCAGTTAAATGGAATATGACTTTTCATGCATCTTGATATAAAATATTTTAGTTTATCTAGATACTTAATATCTGTTTAAACAAACATACTGCACATTGTTTTGCAGTTGAATTATAAGATAAAAGTAATAAGATTTACTTGTCCCGTAAATGACCAGAGCGAAAGAAAATTATTGTCAGAATAATCATGAAGTTTATTTTTTATGTAGATATGTATCTTACAACGAGACTCAGTGATATATTGTTGTAGATGAAACAACGAGTTAATATTTCTTTAAAGTGATACATTGTTTTGAATAGAGTGTAAATATCATGTTTAAACCAGTCGCTGTATGTATACATGTTTAAAGGTCAGATCGTTTAAGCTAGCAAATATGCGCGTTTTGAGAGAGATTTTACATCAGTTAAGGAGAGACACGCTGATAGTGTGAGGCGGTTATTTTTTTGTTGAGAAGAGAATGTTTGTTGAAGTTGGTTGAATATAATTGTGGTGATATTAATTGATCAGGGTTTATTGGTTGTAATAGGAGAGATTTACCACCACGTCACTGATAACTGCTGTGTGGACTACGTATACACACAATCTTAGAAGGTCGTACATTCACTTGTAAACAATTGAAGCATTTTCTGTAAAGTTAACGGAAAATGATGTTCCTGTGGCAAAGTTTTAAAGATCAGAATTATCTGAACATATATTTTTTGCTAATATTCAAAATGAAAAATAAAACAAAAAACTATTATCTAAATTGTATTGACATATATATAAGATACATGTATTGTGATGTTATAAAGGGTTAAATTTTGCTAAACATCTACATGTACTTTAATTTTTATGTCTATATCAATCTTGTAGCAACTCACTGTGTTCTATGAATTATCATTTTTTTGTGAAATATGCCAGCTAATTGGTCAGTTTTGTTTCATTTTCCCTTTTTTCACCCTGTCAATGTAAATATGTTTTGTGATTCAAGGGTGTTATCATATATATTAGTCATTGTTAAATGTATGCTTAAGTCCAAAAACTGAGTGTTGTTAATAAATATAATTTAAAACTTTATGCTAAGTTCATGTTCAGTTTTAAGTCTTAAACAAGTTAAGCCATACGCCTACAGATGGTAAAATGTAAAAAAATAATGAAATTTTAGGTGAATGGTAATACAGTACTTGTTAGGTTTTATGTGTTGTTCTACCATTACTGAGTTCTTAATTTATCTAAAAAGTTGACAAAATCCCCAGTTAAACATGTTTACAGCAGCCAATATAAAAAAGAAAAGGCAACGTAATTACTCAAAATAGTCATGTGTCACATCTGTGGCTGGAAGAAAATCCGGGATCAGGTAGATATTCTAATGACCACCGTGAATTTATTTCAGAATACTAGTGCATCTCTAAAACTATATCATACTTATAAGCTAGGCATTATTATATTTGATGTAGTTAACTAATTATAACCTTTTAAGGACACATAATAAAAATATCTAAACAATGTCTTTATAATTGTTCAAATATTTCTTTTGCCTACAGTTTTTATAATTGTTTGAAGATTTCTTTTCCCTACAGTTTTATTTATTTTCAATGAAAAAATAAATTATCAGAAAATATGAGAAAAGAAAGATTGTTTTGTTTCTATAATTTTGTAGTTAGTACCTTTAAAAATTACAATAGATTTGCATCGTTTCATACAATAATTAAACATAATAGTCTATATTTTGCCAGTCACTTTGCAAGCTTGATGTTAATGCTTTTCTTTATTTTTTTAATCACCTGTTTTATTCGCGATGCATTAAGTTTACGATGAATTAAGTGTATGTTATTTTTTGCTATTAGTTGTTTTGGTTGTTGAGTTATATCTGTTTGTGAAGATATAATTGGTTGATATTGGTTGTCTGGTCAAGATTATATTAGTTGATGCTTTGTTTTGAAGATATATTTAAGAAATAACATCGTCCTGAGAGGTGTATATCGGCTATTTAACACCGGTTTGGAGTTTTGATGCGTAGGAATTGACCACGAAGGCCGTAGGCCTGAATGGTTAATTTAGTCGCATCAAAACGACAAAACCGGTGTTAAATAGCCGATATACACCTCTCAGGACGATGTTATTTCGATTCTTACACGATAAAATAAGGAAAATCACTAATGTTATTTTTCAAGCGGAAATAACTTCCGATGCCGATTTTCGTATAACGCTGTTCGATTTTCGCACCCTTCTGTTGTGAAGATATAGAAATTATTAAACAAAAGAAATAATAAGAAAAAAACGTTATTTTATCAAGTTTTAAATATTTAAAAACTTACGTCGTATTGTTTTTACATCAGCGCCCCATTTATTATTCTTGCATGTATGAAATAACGTAAGCTTGTTTATGAATGAGTTGTTTACTTAGGATGACGTCATTACGCTGCTTACGGATTGGCGCCGTTTTGTCAAAATATTTATTAACTGATATGTAGCTAATATATGGCGTTAGTGTATGTGAGATATTATTTCGGTATTGTATCGGAAGAAAACATTATACGAACTGAAAATATAAATAAAAATGCTTTTTATTGTTGCTTTAAAATGCTTTATAAACTATACACTCGAGGGTGAAAACATAATCGCGCATATACAAGTAGTCCCTTACCGGTGTTTATTGACAGTTTAACACCAGTTTTTTTCCTTCTTTGTCTAAAGTGACAAAATCACGTGAGTGTTAGAATTAAATATTGGGTGCTTTAGTTTAAATTGTTTTCTGATGCTGATTAGATTGTGCGAAGTTAATATTGTTGGATGAATGTTTGTGGTTTATACTGTATCTTAGAGTTGTAAAATATTCATTTTTTGTGTTCTTCATTTTGTGGTGATTTTATTGTTTTGTTTGGTCATAAGTTGTTTAGAGCTTGGGCTCGCCAGGTGTCTAGTATTGTTTCGTATAAAAGACGTATACTTGAAAAGATATTACGTATAAGTGGTTGATAAATGATGTGTGTTTGTTTTGGGTGTAAATAATAATCAGAGTTTGTTGTTTAAATGTATGATTATATTGATTTGAGATAGAAAAATATAAAATACCTAAACAAATAGTGTTAACTAAACAATTACATGCTAGTTTTCAAACTGAGAATATTTCACTTTTATGTCAGGCGGTGCTGCCCAGCTCCCATATCTTGGAAATTGCTTCTTGTATTTATTACTTAATCGCCATACCTGTTCATCATTTGTGCATTTCATTAATAAGAAAAAACAAAGATATCAAATGTGTTATAATTAATGAGAAAGAGTATAAGATTTCACAGTATGCTGATGATACTAGTATATTTTTAGATGGCACAGCCAAATCATTAAAGAATACCATGGAAGTTTTTAAATTCTATGCAGAGATATCAGGCCTTAACATTAATATGGAAAAAACCAATTTGAAAGTAGTCTGGTTTGGCTCCTACAGAAATAGCCAAGTAGTTCTTTGTCCTGATTACAATCTAGATTGGAACACTGAAGTTTTTACAGTATTAGGTATTTAATTCTCAATAGATCTGAAACCAATTGTAGATTTAAACTTTGATTTAAAAATCGAGGAATTAAAAAGATTATTTGCTTCATGGTCCAAAAGACTAATCTCTCCATTAGGAAAATTAGTATAGTTATAAAGTCTTTGGCCTTGGCAAAATTGAACCATCTTTTTTTAAGCATTCATAATCAACCTACTGAAAAAATCAATAAAATTCAAAGTTTATTTTACAATTTTTTATGGAATGGTGGTATAGATAAAGTTAAAAGAAATATTATTACTCAAGATTATAAATTTGGTGACCTTAAAATGGTAGAATTTAGCTGTTTTATGAATAGTTTAAAATTGACTTGGTTAAGACGTATTGTTCATAATGACAATAAATATAGTCAGTTGGTAGAAAGTACTTTGCCTTGTATACATAATATTTTTAAGTATGGAACAGATTTCATGAAAACAAAACTAAGTTGTGATATAAATCCTTTTTGGAAAGATGTAATGAAAAGTTATATGAGTCTATCTATGAAAGTTAAGCCAAAAACAAGTAAAGATCTTTACTCTATTAATTTATGGTACAACCCTGGCATAAAAGTTGGAAATTCTTGCGTTCATCTAACTAGATGGATTAATGGAGGAGTCATATTCTTAGGTGATTTAATCAGTCAGACAGGTGATTTTTATTCATTCAATGAATTTAATGAAATAAATAACATAAGAAGCAACTTTCTAGAATATATGAGGATTATTAGAGCACTGAATGAGTTTTTAGAAAGAATTCATGTCAGAGAACTACCTCAGGAATATAAGTATAATGTACATATTCCTCAAACACTAGGCATAATTCTTCATGATAAAAAGGTTGCCAACAGATTTATAAAACTATGATTGAAACCGGACAATATCCTAACTCTCTTTTGAAATGGAAAAATGATTTAACAGAGGCTGTAGAAAGTATTTAATTCAATATATGAATTACTATATAAATTTACAAAGGATTCAAAATTAATCTGGTTCCAGTTTAGACTGAACCACAGAATACTTGCCACAAATTATTTGTTGAAAAAAATGAACATTGTAAATAACGATATATGCACTTTTTGCAAATCTGAGAGTGAAACTCTTATTCATCTTTTATATGATTGTGAAATTGTCAAAAACTTTTGGAGAGTATTACAAAATTATGTCAAAGATAAATGTAATATTACTTGTGATGATTTGAATGTTACTGACATTCTTTTTGGTAATACAAAATATGACAAAGTCATAAATGGATTGATTTTAAATGGAAAACATTACATTTAATAATTTATTTACGGGTATTCTTACTACTAAGTAGTTTTTCAGCGACAAGGTTCGAAAGCAGACGAAACTTAAGTTATTGCTGGGATATCTTTCGTTGAAAGATATGGGGTCTAAGATGACGCAATTTCTTTATAAATGAACAAAACAATATATAGCAGATACGTATGAATGTAGAACCAATAGTAGCATTTCTAAGCTATTAAAACGGTAGGACCAAAGATCATCATGCAAATATCTTTACATAACAGATATAGCACCGTCTGGAACTGCGCAACACTTCTAATACAAATAGTTGTATTTCCCAGAAGAAAAAATAACTGTTTTATAAATAGTCAATTGTGAATAAAATAACAGAACACAGAATGATTGGAATAAGGCCGTGACTTTATTGTGCATTTTGGTGAAAACAAATATCATCGTCAAAAAATATGAAATGAATGAGAAAAATATGAAAGACAGCTCCCAGCTAAATGCATGGAAAGCTACATAGCAACGCAAAGTGCTGTAAACTATGATAATAAGCTCTGAAAATGCTAAACTCTTCTTGGACTTGCCGCTAAGAGGTCAACGATTAAGAATATAAAGCGGCGTGGCATTTTACAAGAGTAAAACAATAACAAAGCTTAAGAGAAATCGGGGCAAATTGCTCCCATTAAATCTCTTATCAATGAGATATTTCTTGACAACATTTTTATAAAATACCGAAATGCACATTTTGTGTGTTAAGGGCCACTTAATATTTCAAGAAATGAAATTCGCCACTAATGATTTTCATAGTGAATGCACGTATTTGCGAAAGGAAAATGTAAAGATCTGATACAGTTGATGCCTTGGGTTTTCCTAAGTAGTTATTTGTTAATTATTTTCATAACTCCTGCGCTGAAATGGTAAATATGTTTATTGGATACCAGTCTGATCTCGACTACACTGAAATATTCATCAGTGAAAATGAAGGAAAAGCGAGAGAAGTACATGTACACATTTTTAATAAAATAAGGAAACTTTAAAAACAAAAAAAGGGGTTGGATTCTTAGCAAATATTGCTAATATAATATACATCGCAATCCATAAAAAAAGCCTGAGCTAAGCTTCAGACCGGTAGGACAGGGGGACTTACATGTCTGTTTCAACAAAGCCGGGTGTTAGAGGTATGTAGCAAAGACAACGCGGCGATAAAGCGATATGTACGGACCTACACGTACATATCAAACACTGCTTATTCAACTTTCGACTAGCCACTTAAAGGCGTCGACCGGCAAGTTGATTTTTTGAAGCCCTGTCTAAATAAGACACAGGCAAAATTATGGAGAGCTAAATGGCCGACCGCACGGTCACAGGCCCCCTCTAACGGTTAAGGGCGCACGCCCAATAACACCAATATAAGAGATAACCGCCGAACGCAAGGTGCTGTATCAAACGGTTAACCTATGAAAAAGTGAGCACAAAGATACTGCTGCGGTATCATGACTTATAGAAAATAAATACTAATAACTAGATGTGCCAAAACCATTTTGCAACTTTTTTTTTTTTTTTTTTTTTTTTTTTTTTTTTTTTTTCTCACGACGCGGACATTTAAAATTATAAAAAAAACAATGTTTCTCCCGCCTTTCCTTCATAAACGATATACATGCATTGTAGCATGCCGATTGATGCTATGCAGCCGCACAGTACAGCATATGTTTGGGAACAATCTCTGGCAAAAAAGATTTGCTTGGTAGAACCATTGACCTTTTCAAATAAAACGGTTTTGGTCATCAAAATACATAGGCAGTAAGACGATCAAACGGGAAAATAAAATGAAGTAACTTAGATAAAGAGACTATTAGCTAAAGATTTCTAAAAGGAAACAAACAAAACTTGACAAACACAACTTAGCACTTTAAATCAGGTCACTTCCCACAAAACATGGAAATTGAGGTGCCTTAACAGACCAAAGACACTACAAACCAGGTCGTCGGTTCGAATCCTTTATCTTTTATATACATATATTGAAGGAAGTAGAATTTTCAATTTCTTATTATTTAAAGATAATTGGCCCTTGTTTATTATGTATTGCTTAATTCATTAACAAATATGATAGACAATTTCAACTTCTCTTTAATTCGTTAACAATATCAATCAATTTAAATACTTTAGAGAAACTTTGGATTATAACTAATAAAAACGGCATATTTAGAATTTGACACTGTTAAACACGAAAAGAAAACTTGTTTTACGGATGTTAAAATAGGAGGAAAGTCATATAAGAAACAACAAATTGGTTTGAGTGGCCTGTCAAAGTTTAGTCCGACAGGCCGCTAGGCCGCAAACTTCACAAAAATGATAAAACAATCAAAAATTTCTTTTATGATTCCTTGTTTGTTTTATATATCTTTTTAAGCTGCATGCCTCCAGATGAGTCAAAATATTTCAATAAAATCTAACTTGAGAAATATGTACTATGATTTTAGGAAAAGTAGAATGATTGAAGATTCAAGTAATATTTTACATGTAATGTGCGATTAATGACTGATTTTTCAATATTTACAACTAGATTTCTACTGCGTTACATGTTCTAATGCAGTAAGGACTATTTATCATGCATATTTTGACAACTTTTTGGCAACTCGCGTGGGTTGTAGATGCTATTGATAATGTGCAAATAGCTTCCTTTTGGTTATTTCACAATATTATACATTCAAATAAATTTAAATAAAAAAAATTCATGAAACTTAGCATGAATTTGGAGGCGTGCTGTTTTAATATCAAGAATTGTCTAAAGAACTTCACAATGTGCCGTTTTTATAAAATTTCTACAACTGTAAAATTTTAGGTTGCCAGGTTATTCTTTATGAATAAGTATTTTTTCCTTCTTTCTTTAATGTAAATTTAAAATGACTTCAAAATTAACTATGAGTCGACAAATTTCTACAACACTAAGTTCAGGCCACTGGGCCGCCAACTTCACGCCGCCAGGCCGCTGAGCCGCTACTAGGCCACTGGGCAGCTAGGCTGCCAACTTCACACTCAATTACTATACAACTCGTGCATGAAAGAAATGTTTCTATTTGATAATCTATCCAATAAATCAAGTTAATAATAAAGATCAATGCAAGTAATTACCTTTTACATGAATAGCGTGAATTAAGGAGGGTCATTCCCCGTCAGCACATTGAACCATGCCATGCCGCTATCCATCAGTCCATAACACCAACCGGTTCCTTCCTTGATGTACCTTTGCTCTGGAAGTAATACATTTCACATGTTCGTCTATCTGTCTATAGACATAGCTGCACACACCAGTCTGTATCAGTAATACTACAAAATAAATCAAACACATGTACATCTGTACACGACTAATTACGACTAATTATTTTCCAAGCTCTGTGTTAAGTTTGTTTTTTGTTTGTATTACTTTTAACAATAACTTAGTATCTGTATTTAAAATCGAATTGTAAACTTTATTCAACATATAAAATAATGATTAGTCATGCGGAGATAGCCGAGTCAGGCAGTATTTGTATTGTACTTCTGCATATACATGTATAAAATTTACACATAAGACACGTGCTCGCGCCCACGCCTTGTGCACATGAAGACTTGAAATAAGCAATCTTTCAATTTTTCATGACCCAATAGCAAAATGTCAGTGGTAGTAAACATAAAAAGCAACAACATTTGATATGTATAATTATATATACCAATTCGAACCAAGTTAGCAATTTTTGCGTAAGTTATAGCTACACTGTGAAATGCATATTAAGAATCACTGCCATACTAAATTTAAAATGCACATTTAAGTAAAGCAAAATTAATCAAAATAACATGAAATACTTATCTGAAAGACGAATTGGTGAACAGTTGAAACCAGCTGTGTTGAACTGTTGAAGCATTTCAAATACCGAGAGCAGTTTTAATAAGCGATGTTTCCACGTCAAATTTTAAACTTTAAATGCGCAGCCTTTACAATGTACGCACGAAAAACTCGTGCTTGGTAAACTTACGAAAACCAGTTTTATCGGAATGTTTTTACCGTTTCACACGGATGAGTTTTGAAGCAATTTCACATATGCACCCGTCAAAAATTAAACGGGATTTATATCTCAAAAGAAGATAAATCTACCTATTGTAGAGTTAAACAAATAAGGCCTTCTATTGCTAATTTTAAAACTCAAATAAATGCCAGATATACAGTTGAAAAATACATAGCTAAACAGAATCAAACATATGAATTGTTTCAGAAATCATGACAGAAATACAAAAACCTAGCAAATTTAGAATAGTGTTTTTTTTGTATTCTGTGTATTAATGAAGGTTTAAGTCATGTATTATTATTCTACAACTTTGCACTTCACTGCTGCGGCACCGGGAGACACCACCAAAAAATCTAAAATTCCCTATTATTTGAAATTTCAGATTTGAATCTGAGATAAAAATCCTTCTAGTAGATTTCACTGAACCCTTTTTATTTTCTCCATTTTTTATATCCTTTTTCTTTAAAACGCATATTCATCCCATAGGTACAAAATTTAAATATGGTATTTAAATTTAAGCATTCAGTACTACATTACTTTAAACTATAGAGTAAAACTCTAAATATTATTAAAGGGGGAGGAAGGAATGGTTTTTCTCCTTTCCTCTTCTCAAAATCACTGTACAATATGAAAATCCTCGATTGATATAGAATTCTCTCCTGCATCAGAATAAAGCAATATTGATTATAGTTATGTACAAATGATATGGTTAATACAGGTTCAATTGAAATCAATGTGTTTGTACTGATTAATATGGTTTCATATGAAATTAATGTGTTTGTGCTGATTGATATGGCTTCATTTGAAACTATTGACTTCATCTGAACCTAGTGTATTTGTACTGATTAATATGGCTCCATTTAAAACTATTGTATGTGTACTGATTAATTTGGCTTTAATTGAGGTTATTGAATTTGTATTGACTATGTACTTTGATGCATGATTACAGTCTAACCTGTGACCAGGGTCACACTGAGGAGAAATATAACATTTCCTATATAGACAAGAAGAGGTCTTTATAAAGAGAATCCTCTATCTGTTAAGCACTGAAGGGTAAGTTAGGGTGGCTTTTGTCATGAAAATGAATAATTAGTTAGGTGGTTTGGACACAGTTTATTGATTGCCAATACATTATATTGACCAAAAAATATTTCTGTTACATGTTTTGTACAATATGGGAAATAAAATGTTAATTACAAAAAAAAAAAATACTAAATCTATCCTTAGATTAAATAACATCAAGGCAGACATTTCTCCTTACAATTATTAAACAGTAATTTTCTGAATGAAAGTGATATTTCTATGAGAAAAAATATTTGTTTTGATTCGTATTATTGTTTTTGTTTACACTAACTTGGATTTTATGCAAATCTAGCAATTTTGTTGAACTTTTTTTTTTACCACTTATACGATATTTTACTCATTGTTTTACTATTTTCAGTTCAATTGTTTAAGTATTGTTAATATGGCCCACCCTTGCCAAATGAATATCTGCTCCATTTCATAAATAAATATAAGTTAATATTCAATCATTATAAATATATAATTCAAAGTATTTACATTTCTTTCTGTCAATCCATAGCATCTGGAGACTAGGTCACTTACGGGACAATTGAAAAAAAACATTTACGAGTCCTTAATAAATTGTCAATATATGAGATGACGCAAATTATTTCACATTTGACAATTAAATAATAAATAAGAAGGTACGTTCAAGAATTCGTCACATTTTCTTACTCGTCCATTGTATGGATCTGTGGATTTTGTAATGTTGTTCATTTTGAAAATGAGATTTATGCATATTCGATATGAAATGCATTTCCATTAGTTGTTTTTAAAAAGATGTATTTTTTGTCAGTTCAATGATTGATTCTCATTTCCAGATGTTCATATAAATAGCTGATAGAAAGTTTATTTCAAGAGACAAAATAAAATCGCCATACCATATGCACAATGTAAAGGACCATTGTCTCGAAAATTTATTTTCTGGTTCTATCTAGAAAACCTGTCATAGGGAAAAATCTAGGACATCTGTACTGGTAATATTTTATATTTCAGATGTCGAGATACATACAATTTTGGAATGGAATAGAATTTTATTATACAAGAAAATTCATTTTTATGCCCCCGGAGGGTGGCATATTAAAATCGAACCGTCCGTCTGTCCGTTAGTCCGTCAGTCCGTTCCGCTTTATAATACATATAAACAGTGGTGGTCATGTCCGCTCTGAAACTTCAGTATGCATGGAAGGATTGTAATTTTTCTTTCATATATGAAATAACCATTGATGTATGGTGTATCGCGAATAAGACTCTGGTTTCTACTACTAAGGTCAAGATCACTGTGGGGGTTCAAACTTGTCATTTTTATGTTATATAAATATAGTAGGTGGTGGTCGTGTCCGCTTTGAAACTTCGGTATGCATGGAAGGATTGTAACTTTTCCTTCATATATGAAATAACCATTGATGTATGGCGTGTCGCGAACAAGACTCAAGCACAAGACTCAAGTTTCTACCACTTAGGTCAAGGTCACTGTGGAGGTTCAAACTTTGTCATTTTTTATGTTATAGAAAAATATAGATGGTGGTGGTCGTGTCCGCCCTGAAACTTCAGTATGCATAGAAGGATTGTAGTTTTTCTTTCACATATGAAATAAATATAGACGTATGGTGTGTCACGAACAAGACTCGGGTTTCTACCACTCAGGTCACGGTCACTGTGGAGGTTAAAACTTTGTCATTTTTATGTTATATAAATATAGATGGTGGTGGTCGTGTCCGCCCTGAAACTTCAGTATGCATAGAAGGATTGTAATTTTTCATTCACATATGAAATAAATATGGATGTATGGTATGTCGCGAACAAGACTCGGGTTTCTACCACTAAGGTCAAGGTCACTGTGGAGGTTCAAACTTTGTCATTTTTTATGTTATATAAATATAGATGGTGGTGGTCGTGTCCACCCTGAAACTTCAGTATGCATAGAAGGATTGTAATTTTTCTTTCACATATGAAATAAATATAGATGTATGGTGTGTCGCGAACAAGACTCGGGTTTCTACCACTAAGGTCAAGGTCACTGTGGAGGTTCAAACTTTGTCATTTTTATGTAATATAAATATAGATGGTGGTGGTCGTGTCCGCCCTGAAACTTCAGTATGCATAGAAGGATTATAATTTTTCTTTCACATATGAAATAAATATAGCTGTATGGTGTGTCGCGAACAAGACTCGGGTTTCTACCACTAAGGTCAAGGTCCGCTCTGAAACTTCAGAATGCATGGAAGGATTTTAATTTTTCTTTCACATATTAAATAACCATAGTCTAAGATATATGATGTGCCACGAACAAGACTCGGGTTTCTAAAACTAAGTTCAAGGTCACTGTGTAGGTTAAAACACGTTAAATAGATATATATAGTGGTGGTCGTGTCCGCTCTGAAACTTCAGTATGCAAGAAAGGATTTTAATTTTTCCTTCACATATTAAATAACCATAGATAAATAGTGTGCCACGAACAAGACTCAGGTTTCTACAACTAAGGTCAAGGTCACTGTGGAGGTTCAAACAGTAAAATGGCACATCAGATTTGTTTCCCTTTGCTTTTGTATGGAGTATTTTCATTGGTCCGAAGTTTTCATGTGACCAATGAAAATACTCTATTTGAAAACAATCTGCTGCCCAATTTTACTTTATTTTTGATTGAGAATTTGACATATAGGAAAAAAGGTGCGTTATAGTTTCATATTATGCTTTGAATGAACAATTATTACAAATAATAATTAAATTCATCATATTTAAATATGCAATACAAAGAAATATTCATTCACTGTTAATTTAGTGTGTTTTACTCGTGAGAGTTAAACCAAAGCAGTGCAATCAGATCTCTTCCGAATTTCATTTGTTGACAGTTTGGGCTTCAATATTACTTCAATATTACTTGCTACGTTTAATTAGCGAAAGTGACAGTGTTGTTTTCTTAAAGAGTATTCATTTATCTAAGGTTTGACACCAGGATTGTTAAGAACGGTGAAAAATTGATGGATATATGCGCTGATAATTGAGATGCTTGTGATATTTCTATGCAAAATGAAAGTAGAGTAAAATACCTTTTTAAAATTTTTTAGTCTTATTTTTTTCATAAAATTTATTTTTGTCAATACTTACGATGTTTGGATGATGTTTAAGGATTTTGGGTTGTAGAGGGAGACGGGGGTATAGTGCAAGTCATGGCTACGCGACTTTTACCTGTGGTCTGCTCTGAAACTAATATGCATGAAAGGATCAGTGTTCCTACGCTTTAGTTCAAGGTCACTGCTAGGATTTAAACTTTTTCAATATTTATGTTATTTACATATAAATGATGGTTTTTGTGTCTGCTCTGTAACTTCCATATACATGAAAGTTTCATTTTTTTATTTTAAAAAAAATAAAGTCACCATAGATGGACAATGTGTTGTGAACAAGACCCAGGTTTCTTTGTATTAAAGGTCACTGCTGGAGTTCGAACTTTGTCAATTTTTACCACCACACATAGCATGCAATAGGTAGTTTATAACTAGAATCCTTCGGGGGCATTTTTCTCTTTCTGTGACTGCTCTTGTTCAGTACTAGAATTTATGAAATGTCGTACCTAAGTGAGAATGAGTGTTATATGTATACAATTTATGTAAACTGTTTTCTAGCAATATTTGATGGAAGAAAACACACATGGTTTGATATAGTGATGTCTGAAGGTGAGGCGGAGATTTTTGCCTGGAAATGTCCTACCATTACACCGTTTCACAACCCACGTGTTGTTACTCAATATATGGCCAGTTTGCCCTGGAATAGGTTGACCAGACTGCCCAGCAAGTGGAATTTAGACATTGACTACGAATTAGAATATTCACTGATTCGTGTTTCTGTAAATATTTTTCTTTTGACTTTATTAATGTATTTTAATTTTATCTATTTTTTATTTGATGATTAATCGGACTGAAAGACCTTCATGCGGTGTTTTTGTTATGTCTTTTTGTAATATCGTCCATCATGCTTAGATGTCGAAACACGACAATGAAAAGTGACATTGCGTAAATGTGATTTGGCGATAAATAATGCGAAACGCCACAATGTAATTCGACAGTCAGGTTAATCGTAAATGTGCGGATAATACGACCTATTGTTGTTCGTAAATTTGACTTTTCGCGCTTTTCGCAGTGTTCGCACATCACTTCTGATTATTGCAAAGTTACTCCGCGTTTTCGTGAGTCAACATTTTAGCGCGACAGAGACAGTGTTGCGGTTGACAATATAAGGACACCGTACTTTTGATTCATGGCATAAGAATAAATTGTAGATGCAACAAAACCATACTTCTGATTTTTATCGTGCTTTTCTAGGTGATTGATTGTTGACCTGTATTCCAAAAAAGCACATAACGTACATGCTTGATCTTTTTATCTTTGTAAATGTAGATGATAAGTTGGATTTGAATCTAGCAACGATAGTCTTTAAAACATGTTAAATTAAACTTGTTAGAATAATGTTTAACAATTGAAAAATATTTACAGGTACTTGCCGAGACACCAGAGAAACCTAATTCCGGTTTTCGGTTTCCGGCCGGAATGTATCTTGGGTACCCAGAACCACTGGAAACCGGAAATACTGTCAGCCCCGTATCAGTTGGTGGCCTCTCTTATGCGTATGAATTGGGATACAAATTCAATTTCTGGCAGCCAAAATTTGTGCATACATGTTCTGAAATATTTATAGCAGAATCATTTGGCGATGGAAAGAACGCAGAAGTATCTCATAGTGAATCGGTTTACATATTAAGTTTGATATTTGAAGGTTAGTTTCATGAAGAAAATTATCAAACCACAGATCTACAAAATGTCCATACATATACTTTAAACTGTAAGTTAGATATAATCTTTTGTTTCGTCTGATAACAAAATCCATGTTAAGAGAAATTGAAAGCCTGGAAAATTTAGCAAAGTAAATGTGTTCTTAATGTTTGTACCATATACTTTTATTTCCTCCAAAAATGAAGAGCATTACAGTATTTACAGAGTAACAATACATGTACAGGAAATTTTGCTGGTCAGTAATGTTAAGGTATGGACCGAAAATCCGAAATATTCTTAAAATGTGTGTTTTATATCACACACAAGCCCGTCTTTTTATCAGGGTATTATTTATTATTTATTAGGGTATCAATTTATATCTTATAAAATAATTTTATAAAATTAATCAACAATATATAACTATATTGGTTCCATTAATTATATGGTTGAGTACCAAAAAAGTTGTAGCATAGAATGTCTCTGTTATTTAACACACATGCTTAATGTATGTAAACAGAATTAAATATTCGGGTACAAAATAGTATGCTCATTTAACAGGGTTTTATCCGTTTAGCAATGACTTTTTGAATGCGCCACTCGCTTTAAGTCAATTTATTGCCATTTTCATGTCTTTTGACATACAATCATTTTGCAAGTATTCTTTGTTAGAATACAAACAATTATATTTGCACCAGATACATTGCTTTACACACTTTAAAAAAACACCTGGAGCGAATGTTGCGAATGGGTTATTTGGTCTTTGTTAATGAGGTAGAAAAAATGATTTTATCTATCAGTTATTATTTTTGTTTTGTTATTTCTTAGTCTTTCTTGATACTTTTTTTTTTGATCGGTAGGGTCATCATTAAGGTCACATTTTAAAGTGGTTTAGAACACATTAAAGACATACATCTATGTAGACTTTAATGTGATCCTAACCGGAGTCGAATATCGGACCTTTCTTTAACGCTGGCTGTATTCTAGCCATACTGGTTATGAGTGAGACTTGGAGCACCACATTAAATACCGTATCCCGGTATATACCGGACAAGCTACTTTCAAGAATGATAAAATGCAAAAAAAAATGTTTTTTAACGTTACGGATTGAACTTTAAAACGTCTTATTCATCCATACACACCAATTTCTATACAATTATGAATGAAAAATATAAGAATAAGCGAAGAAAACGATATTTTTCAACTTTATGATCATGATTTCTACAAGCGTCTATAGGTACTGCAACAATGTAGTGAGCTAAACCCACTGGTTTTATCACGTCAGCTTGTCTAACGTCTCGGTCAGCAATGCTCCATACTTGTTTTTCTAGTGCAGTATCTACTTTAAATATAATAAAGTAGAGGTTTTAAATTGTGCTGATTATAAAAGAATAATTTCTCACCTTCCTGTAAATGATTTTATGAAAATGGTTACTAACAGAGAACGCTGGCTGCCCAGAGCCCGTCATTCCGAATGGATTTGCCAACACGTCATTGAACGGAACGTCAACGGGATCGCACGCAATAGTACGTTGTGACGAGGGGTATGATATCAAGCAGAAGAAGAAATATTACGGTTACGACTATGAACGGTATAATATAACGTGTCATAAGTTTGGATACTGGGAGAATATACCAAGCTGTATACCAAAGGGTACGACTAAATATTCTTTAGCATGTAATGAAATCATATGTTATTTTGTTTGTTTCGCTTATTTTTATTTGAAATTACCTCATAAGCAGCAGCAGAGGTATTTGTCGAAAAGGTTATACACGTACACTAGTTATCATTTCAAATTCATCTTACGTTTACACTTACATGAACGAATGCTTTGAATCATATACTTTTAATTTTGTGGCGTTAGTTTTTATTTTCGTACGTTCAACAAAACAATCAAAAAATGAGTTTTAACCAGATTGGTTAGCGGAGCGTTGGCCTAGTGGTTAAGGTGTCTGCCAATCAAACCAAAGATCATGGATTTCAAGCCCAACTCGGGTCACGACCATGTTTCTTCATATGACACCAGTATTTGTTGGTTCCAGTAAATCAAGAATTACACTGTACTGCAAGAGATCATCTTCACTTGCTTGGTCTGATAGCATCATGTATTCAGATAATTCCCAATGCACGATTGTTTATGAGACAGATTCAAATCCATCTGTTACAATTGTGGAAATCATGCAATCAATATTTAAATATGACAATACCATTTCCTCAAAGCCTTGTTCCACATTTAAATTGGTTGCTAAATCCTGTGAACATTTTGAAATAGAGTGTTCAATCACAGTAACAACATATGCGTCACTGAAACTTTGGGGTGGTCATCTGGGAAATCAAATAGTTCAAGGTCATTGGACAGAAACAGAAAAAGTTCAACATATCAATTGTTTAGAAATGGAAGCAGTTCACCGCACTCAAATATTTTCTTCCATATCTCAGGAACAAACATGTTCTAATACGGTCAGACAACACCACAGTTGTACAGTTTATAAACAAGTAGGGCGGAACAAAATCCCTAATTCTGAATCAGAAAACCTGGGATTTATGGCAAATGTTACTTCAATACAAAACTATTGTCAGAGCTGCCCGTGTGATAGGAAAGTTAAACGTGCTTGCAGGCCAGTTATTACGAACAGTGATAAAACAAACAGAATGGACACTCAAACAATCAGTTCTGAATGCAATATTCTTGAAACTAGGTCACCCCTCAATAGATCTTTTTGCATCAGTTCACAACCACAAACTACCAGTTTTTTATGCCCCCGCCATGTAATGGCCGGGGCATATAGTGTTACCCTGTTCCGTCCTTCCGTCATTTTGTCATTCCGTCATCATCAGTTTCCGTTCATTATCTTAGTACCAGTTGCACACATTCAACTCAAATTTGACATATGGCTATGTCATGAGAAAATACAGGTCAAGTTCGAATTTGGTCGTGGTTCGATGATTTTTTGCAGAGTTATGCCCCTTCTACTTTGAAAATAATATGTAATTTTCAGTTTCCGTTCATTATCTTCCCAACGGTACAACACATTCAACTCAAACTTGACATATGGATTTGTCATAAAAAAAGGTCAAGTTCAAATTTGGTCATTGTTCGATGATTTTTAGCAGAGTTATGCCCCTTTTACTTTGAAAATAATATGAAATTTTCAGTTTTTGTTCATTATCTCCCCAACGGTACAACACATTCAACTCAAACTTGACATATGGATATGCCATGAGAAAATACAGGTCAAGTTCGAATTTGGTCATGGTTCGATGATTGTTTTGGCAGAGTTATGTCCCTTTCACTTTGAAAATAATATAGATACATCTTAGGAATAATCAGTTTAAGTTTGAATTTGGTAGTGGCTCAATGATTTTGGACAAACTTTTCATTCCTGAATGTTGGTAAAATTTTAAACTTTCAGTTTCAGCACTCATGCTTTTGTGGAAATGTATGTAGCCATTATTTTGGCTACAAATATGCAATATGCTGTTTTCAAAAGGTTAAGGCTGAATAATTTGCCTTGAACATTGTATGAAAATGGTTTGTGTTAACATTGAAAAGTTTTAAGGACTTAAAATGAAAAAAATAATTTGTGCAAACAAATTTGGAACTAAATATTATAACATCTGAAAATTTGGCTGCATGCGGGGGCATCCGTGGCATGATGACACATTTCTAGTTGTTCATTGAGTCAATGTCCTCAGGTATATGCAATAGATGCACTGACAATATCATGGGAAAACATCTTTGCATGTGCTTTTCCACTGATAGCTCTAATTCCCAGACTATTACAGCACATGACAATGTACAATTGTCGAATTCTTCCAATTGCTCCATGTTGGCCACGCAGACCGTGGTACCAACAATTGTAACAGTTTCTTGTAGCTTATCCAATCAAGTTACCTCTCCAGAAAGACCTTCTGAGTCAGCGAAACACAAACATTCTTCATCAAAATCCAAAAAAATGTTAAGTTTGACTGCATGACTATTTTCAACAAATCGTTTGGAACTCGAAAACTTCTCTCAGCTTTCTGGCGAGCTGGTACTAGACAAATTTACTCATGTAAATTCAGAAAATTTAGTCGCTTGCGTAATCAAAAGAAAATTGATCCCTATAATGCACGTCCATGTTTCTTCATATGACACCAGTACTTGTTGGTTCCAGGAAGCGAACTGGAAAGTGATATATAAACATATCAGATAATATATAAAAAAAAATATATAAGAACTTGTTTTGCAATCGAGCTATAATAAATATGTTTAAGCCAACCAGATTGGTATAGTTTATGCGTGTTTAACATTTTTCATCTTACATTTTTATTTTTCAGAAACATATCATTTTGATCGTGTGAATAGCTCCCATTTATGTTTAAAATATTTTAAAGGCACAGTGTGTCTCAGAAATCCCTATATATATATATTTATTTTTTAGACATGTCAAAAATGTGTCTAGAAATGTTTTGATAATATATTTTATTGTTTCACAACATGGTAGGCATCTAACACCAGAAAAAAGTAGCACTGAGCATACAGTGATGTGTCGTAAAGGTAGCAAAATATAAACAAAAGTAAATTGACTTCGATCACTAAAATTAAACCAATGGCCAACATAACAAGGTCAGCAAATGATAGTTAATCATGTATATATGGCAAATGAGGTTTTGGTTTTGTCTTTTTAAAAATTGTTACATGATAATTACCAAAAGTTTTAAAATATAATGTGTTTGAGAAAGAAAACTGATAGCATTTGGCTTTTAAACCATGATTCATATAAGCTGAATAAAGTGATTATGATCTATTTTTTTATTCTTTCAATAATTTTGTTCAACTCTTACCAGTGATACTTATAAAGTGCAAATGACGCTATTATGCACATTTAATATACATTTAATATTACAAACAACAAATTCTATTTATGTTGACGGTGCAATTATGACGTCACTTCGAGGAATTTTTCAAGAAATATTTTTAAACGTAATACTTGCAATACACCGCTAGACAGGTAGACGTTGGTAAATAATTATATTCTTTATTTTGTTTAAGAGAATAGTTATAATCATATTTCAGAAAAGGCAGTAGACTCGGATTGCAATCCTGCCGTGGACAGATGCCGGGATCAACATGCGACTTGTACTTTGACCCCGGATAAACAAAGATATAAGTGCACGTGTAACGATGGTTACAAGATTGAAAATGGGAGATGCAAAGGTTGTTATTTTATTCGTGTAAATAAATTGTACAAATCATTGAAAATCATAAATGTGAAACCATACCTTTAAAAAGCAAAAAAATACTTATTCGCAGTTACTGGTTAAAATACCCTCAAAGCAGTAACCGTGATCCTTACTTCATCTCATTGTGGTTACTATAGTGAATCTTTCTGATCATTTGAGCTCATTAATTCAAATCGTTTAATCCTACATTAATGAATACGGCGTAAGCAGGTGCTAGGGAGGGGGAGTTATAAATGTTGTTGTCTATCTAAATGAATAAATTCATATACATACAGATTTATTTTACATTCAACCTGGTACGAGGAACATGTGCGATTGTTTCGAACTCGGCACCGAGGGACATTATCTTACTTGGACAACCTTTATATTTGTATACATTCATATTTAGGTCAATAACATGTACCATCAAAGTAAAGAATAAAAAGGAAAAGATCGTGGTCTTGCAAAAAATTAAACATCTAAAGTTAATATATATACAATTTGATCCACATTTTTCACAGTCTAATTTAAATTATAGCCATTAGGTTAACTCTACGTATACACACATCTACAATAAAATATAACTTTATACATATTTTACTTTTTTCTTTTCTTTTTCTTCGTCCAAAAATCTTCATTTATCAGCAGTCGTTTCTTCTTTCATTACAGCCAAAGGAATCTATTTACCATCAGCTGATTATGATAGTGACTGGACAATATTTCAAAGGACCGGTTCCAAGTGGCACCTCGAGTTCGAACATGGCCTGGGGACAGTACCGTTGATAGTTGATGTACAGGTTGAAGTTGATAACTTTATATTTCATGCTATTGGTAAGCAACAATATATTCTGGCAATATTTTCTTATACCTACATACTTTAATCAAAGCTGAAAATATGAACAATTTCAACGTCCCGTCTTACGTAAAATAAAAACACGTACAATAAGCAGTGGATAAGCTTTAAATTGAAAATTCCCCGTGTTTATTGTACTAGCTTAAATTGTTGTCTTCATACACGTGCCGTCCATGGGTAACCACCCGATGACGTCAGTTTATCAAAACGTCACTTTGAATATCATATGACTTTGGAAACAGCGTATTTTTTTGAGTAATCGTTTGAATTTTAATGATTTAATTAGAATATAATTATTGTATCGCAAATTCATTACGTGGAAAGGTACACATGCAAATATTTTGCATTGGTAATTGTACTTTGGCTTAAATAGAATATATTTTTTCTTAAATTGTTCATCTTATATTTATTATTCATCTCTAATGTCACAGATTTTTCAATCGATGTTAACTATAGTTATAATAAATCGTTTTGCACCCAACAAACAACAGTTTACGATATTGTTCATTTACGCTTATTTATAAACAATTTTGCAAAGCCCGGCCCTTAATATGGTTTTAACTTTATGTGCTTTGATTGTCAATTTTAGACTTTCTTTTTATGCTCCCGCCATATAATGTCAGAGGAATATAGTGTTGCCCTGTTCCGTCATTCCGTCCTTCCATCATTCTGTCATTCCGTCATCATCAGTTTCTGTTCATTATCTAAGTAACGGTTGCACACATTCAACTCAAATTTTGCATATGGATATATCATGAAAAAATACAGGTCAAGGACAACTTTTGTCATGGTTCGAGATTTTTGGCAGAGTTATGCCCCTTTTACTTTGAAAATAATATGAAATTTTCAGTATCAGCTCATTATCTCCCCAGCTGTATTACACATTCAACTGAAACTTGACAAATGGATATGTCATGAGACAATACAGGTCAAGTTTGAATTTGGTTATGGTTCACTGATTTTTGGCATAGTTATGCCACTTTCACTTTGAAAATTATATGAAATTTTCAGTTTCTGTTGATTATCTCCTAATAGTATTATAATTACACATTCAAATTTGACATATGGATGCGTTAAAGGAATGCCCAGGCCAAGTTCGAATTTGGTCATGGTTAAATGATTTTTGCAGATAAATGCCCCTTTGACTTTAAAAAAATAATCTGAAATTTTCAGTTTCTGTTCATTTAAGTCCCCATATTCAACTCAAATTTGACATATGGATATGTCAAAGAAATGCGCAGGTCAAGTTTGAATTTGGTTATAGTTTAATGATTTTTGGCAGATTTTTTCCCCTTTCACTTTGAAAATTATATGAAATTTTCAGTTTTCGTTTATTATCTCTCCAACAGTATTACACATTCAACTCAAATTTGACATATGGATAAGTTAAAGGAATGCGCAGGCCAAGTTCGAATTTGTCATGGTTCGATGATTGTGTTAGAGTTGTGCCCCTTTAACTTTGAAAAATGAGGAAAATTTCAGTTTCCATTCATTATCTCCCCAACAGTTGTACATATTTAACTCAAATTAAAGATATGGATATTTATTTTATGCTTTTCAGTGGAAACTGATTTATCCGTGAAAATTATATTTGAAAATTTCACAGTGAAAATTATCAAAATATAATTTCACACTTTTCAATGACGAAACTAGTTTTTTACGATTTTCACCATGTGGTACCTCAATTTTATTTTTGCTGACAATTCTGACAATGTCAGGCTGTTTAAAGAAAAAGCAAAGCTGAAATTGATAAATAAATTAAATGTCAAAAGTAATAAAAAGAAGAAAACTTACTTCTATTCAATCAAATTCCAATCACCAAATTTCGTCTCTAATTTTTTTGTTTTCATTTTTACAGTCTGCAAAATACATTTCTTCCACATGCAAAACTGCTCTTGATGACATTTGGGCATATTAAAGTATTCTACGAGCAATAACTGCCGTATGCTTTATGAAAAATTGAAAAGCAATGTCACAGCCATCACTCGAAGAACAAGTTAAAACAACCCAGCGTTCTTGAGCAAGCTTCCAAGTTTTCCATTTTCATAGCTGCTTTTTTAATGTTTTCACATCTGTCAACACTTATTTTTTGTCTGCTGCAATCCTCAAATAAGTTTTCTTTCTTTTAAAAAGGTGTATGACTAACAAATCCAAATGATATTCCTCTGAATCAAACACAATTATTTTCCTCCCTTGAAATACACAACTTTAAAAAATGGCTGCCGCTTACATTTTACAAAGCCAGGTCTAATATAAATTCGCAGTAAGTAACAGAAATATGGATGGATGGTTGAACTTTTTCTCCTACAAGAATTGTATGTTTTTATTATTAAAACGAGCGATCATTCATATTTTTTTAATAAAATGATTAATATTACCGTCATTTAACGTCGATTGTCGGACTTATTTTTCAGCTCAAGACTTCTTGTTTTTAATGAGAAATTCCGACTAAATGGGGCTCTCAATGGGGAAAACAGATTTTAATATTAAGTAAACGTTAATATTACAGAAATTTCGTTTTAACTTGTTTTTAAGCATAAAATAAAAAGAAAATTTGTTTGTTTGTTGTGTAAGATGTAATTTTATTTCATCTCGTGAACTTTCAAAACATTATTCTCACTCGTGGCTACGCCACTCGTGAGAATACTGTTTTAAAAGCCCACTCGATGGAATAAAATTTCATCTTACACACAAACAAACAATTATCCTCTATGTCATGAGAATGCATTGGTCAATTTCGAATTTGGTCATGGTTTGATGATAGCTGACAGAGTTATCCCTTTTGAACTTTGAAAAAAAAATCTGAAATTTTAAGTTTCCGTTCATTATCTTCTCAATGGTTGGACACATTCAACACAAATTTGACATATAAATACATCTTAGAAATAAGGAGTACACGTTTGAAATTGATTGTGGTTTAATGATTCTGGACAAAGTTATCTTTCTTGAATGTTGAAAAAATTTTGAACTTTCAGTTTCAGCACTCATACTTTTGTGGAAATGTATGCAGCCATTATTTTGGCTACAAATATGCAATATGCAATTTACAAAATGTTAACACTGAATAGTTTCAGTGGCTTGAACTTTGTATAAAAATGGTTTGTGTTAACATTGAATAGTTTTCAGGGCTTTGAACTTAAAATGAAAAAAAATAATTTGTGCAAACAAATTTGGAACTAAATAATTATCATAACATCTGAAATTTTGGCTGCATGCGGGGGCAATTGGGCATGATGACAGATTTCTAGTTTTTTATCAAGGTCAGTCGCCTGCAAGTCTTCACCGAAGAGAAAGTACAGTTGTATATATCTATGATGAAAATTTTGTCAATGTATCCGCCTTCAGACCTATTGGAGATAGGAGTGATGACGGCCTTTTCTCAAGTGGTAAGATTAAAAATACTCTCCTATACTTGGTCTGTTCAATCCAATTTTTAGTCTGTATTGTTCCATCTTAACCATTTTGTCTTCTTTCCTAATCTATATTTTGTCATTTTTCGACCGGAGGCCTTCTTGAAACAGACTTCCTGTTAAATATACATAATAGAACTGAATACTAGTAAATGAGTAAAGGGAGTTTTCATTAGTAATTTTAAATTACGGACTGCTATCATTATGGTTATCCAATTGTGTAAAACAGATTTCTTGTAAATTTAAAACAAAATTTTAAGGATACTTCACATTTAAAAGTAAAATGTAAAGCATAGTTCCCGTCATTATAAAATAAAATGTAAAGGATAGTTATTAAATACAATGTACAGGATAGTTCTTTAAAGATATATTATCTTTATCACAGCAATTTATTGAAATCTATGAAATTCTTGTTGAATAATGTCTAATAAATGTCTAAATAAAATAATAAAGTAACTATGTATGGGAAGCTGCGTTGGTCTTTTTTAAGAAAACAACGCCAGTTTTTTTTTATTTTATTTTTTTTTTATTTATTTTTTTTTGTATACTAACGTTATATATTCTTTATGTGACCACCAATCCTGTGAATAATTTAAAACCTAACGTACCTACTTTGTGTGAATTCAAAACATGTGTATTTAATGTTTACAAGCCGACTGTGTAGCAGCTATCAATATTTTCTAATTGAACTGTTGTACATCTTTAGCTTTCTACATGTAGTAAAATTGATCAGATATTTCAGTTTTGTTCAGAACAAAACAGTTTAGAACTCATTACATTTTCTAGTGAGCAGTTCACAGAGTTAATGTTACCCAAGAGTGATAAAGTTTGTCATAAATAACCTGCTAACCAATAATGTCTACGATCGTGTCATTGTACTCATGCACATGAAAATATAAAAAAAACACACACGCAAACAAAATAAACCCCAAAAAAACACACACACAAAACAACAACTTATCCTCAAGTATAATTATTTTCAGATCTTTTATATGTTTGATTGATATAATGTATTATGTTTTATGTTTATAATATTTATAATATTTTGCACAATCAAGTGCATGTACTTATAAATGTAATTGCCTAGCAACTGCGTATATGCTGATAATAAAAATGTCGCTCACTAACCGTAACACGACAGGTTCATTTAGGGACACATACATGTATATACATCTTATAATGTTCCATTTTTGTGTCGCCTCTACAGAATAATGGCGACATATAGGGATCACTTCTACGACGTCTGTCTGTCCATCTGCCCGTACAGACTCAAGTGACATTAGCGGGTGAATAGCCATGTTCATTCCGTACAGACTTGTGCTTATGGGGTTTAGGAGATCAAATAAGTTTAAAAAAAAAACAACAACATAAAACATAATGTTAACGTAAAAAGAACGTCCGTCCGTCTGTCTAAGCGTCCGTTCGTCACAAAATATGTTGTGCATATTATCTGCATTTTTGCTTTTTATGATTTTTGTCAGAGTTATGGTCCGTTTATGATTTTTTATTTCTAAAATTTGTTTTGTCTTCTCCTCTTATGCTGAGTTATGCCCCTTGAATAAAAAAACACGTTTGGCCCTGTTTTCTGTTTCCTGCTTCACAGTTACTGCAACATGTATATTGCTATCACGAGGCGACACATGTGATCGCTCTTGTTCAAGATTAGTAGTAAAGCCACAAGAAAGTATTATGTCATTGTATGCAAGCATTTTTTAAATAAAAATTATATATTTTCATTCAACGATTTTTTATGAAGAAAGGCGTAGATATTGAAATAAATTCCTTCATTTAACAAGGTTTTTTCAAGTGGTATGGCTATGGCTATGACGATGACGATGACGAATACTGGTGGGGAAGCTTTGGATATGTCCGAGTTCGGGCATGGAAGGCCGAATCACTTCCGGAACCAGATATACTGGACAACACGAAAACACTGAGAGCTAACACTTTTAAAGGTCATTTCCATTCAGTTCTATCTTTACGTTTATGTTAGTGGTCATCCGTGCTGTTCTACAGAAATTAGAAGCTTCGACGGGAGCGACAGCGACCGGAGTATGTTTCTAATTTCTGTAGAACAGCTACGGATGAACACTTACATATATAGTGTCAAACTTTTTTTGGCCTCATTAATATTCACTTTTTTTATGAGTTAGAGTATTGACTCTACTCAGTAGCTTATATTCTGATATGATTTATACATGTATACTGGACACTGTGACTTGCCTCTAAGACACAAATTAATTAAGACCTTTTCCTACAGTCGTAATAAAAAATATTGATTGACATTTTGTATTGGTTTTTACATTTACACGTGCAGTATCTTTTTAAATCTGAACTGCGTGTACATGTTTATCCTCTATCCACAAATACAAAATTCATGTAGGTTGACCTTTTAACGTCATTTTTACTTAATTAATATTCACGAAAGCGCCTGTGCAAATTTATGCAAACGACTATTTTTACAAACGTGGTTCTTTGAATCACTATGAAAAATAGAAGCGACTATGAACAGAATTTGATATAGTATCGACTTTTGTTCTTCTATGAAAATTATACTATCTCGTAATTTTGAAGAAATGCAGCGTTTCCACTGGATGACAAATAAAGTTGGACACTAAATTACAGTACATGCAGTATGTTGCCTTGGAAAATACGTATCAATGAGTGATATCAACTTTGAGTGCTTTTTTGTAGAATAACGGTTCGGTATGATAATCTCGAGGGCCAATAGGCCTGATAGAATAATTACAAATCATCTGAATGGCAAACCGTGCATTATTATACTTTAGTGTCCAGCTTTATTTGTCATCCAATGAAAACGCTGTATATCTTAAAAAAATATGTGTGTTAATCTTCATAAAAGAAAAAAGTCGAAACTATATTCAAATCCGTTCATAGTCGCCTTCTATTTTTCATAGTGTTTCATAAAACCGCGTAGTGACGTAATCAAGAGCCAAATAAAGCTTGACACTCAATATATTAGTGTTCATCCGTAGCTGTTCTTCAGAAATTTGAAACATTCTGACTCCTGTCGCTATCGCTCCAGTCGAAGTTTCTTATTTCTGTTGAACAGCACGGATGAACACTAACATATACATAGTGCACGAACAATTATTATCTATTTATATTCTTACATGCTAATTAGTGTCTAGCTTATCTTCAAAATAATGTGTGTTAATTTATATAGAAGAACAAAAGTCGGTACTATATCGAAATCTGTTCATGGTCATTGTATACGCACTAGCTGGTCTCAAATGACAGTAAATAACGTCAGTACGACCGGTGTACACAATTGCATAGAGGTCTTCTATTTTTCAAAGTACTTCATAGAACTGCGTAGTGACGTAATTAACTGAACAATAATAAGGCCAAATAAAGCTTGACACTAAGTATGTTAGTATTCATCCGTAGCTGGTATGTTATGTTATATATAAAACATTACGTATATATACTCAAGATGTACTGTTATTTAACCATTTTAAATATTCATAAGTGATATTTCAAATCAACAAATTTATATATATCATTTTGTTAAGGATACATCATCGTCGGATACCCACGATTGATAAACATGTCACATAACATGCAATCAACCGTGGGTAAAATGAATCGATTTGCGTCGATATACGGCAACAGGTGCGTAAAATATCTACCAATTACATCGTGTTTAACAAATCTATATTCTTCAACAGCGGAGGTAAAAAACAATGAGAAACAAAATCGCAGCGCCCACGGTTAGAAACTGTTGTACGTGTCTTGCTAAAAAAAATCAATGGCAAAAACTATCGCCGAATCAGTTCTTCTGCAAGCAAATATCAATCAGAAAGGAAAACATCACGCTGTAAAAGTAAATTATCTATACTTTCTTGCTGGAAATCGTTTAATTTTTCGATGTTGAATTTTTCATATTGTCTGTAATACCGAGCGTCGTACAGAACGAGCGTTTTGATTGGTTTTAATCGCCTCATGAAATTGTGAGGCAGCCAATGAAATAGCTGCCTTTGCCACACCTCTAATCGATTGGATATCGGCAAAAAATCCCACGGCTGATAAATGTTAATGGTTCGGCCGTGGGTATCCGACAATGAGGATACATAAGTCAGTGGCGTAGCCCGGGCCTACAAGTGGTCAATAAATTGACATTTTCAAAAGTCCCAAAAATACAATAAAATCAGGCAGGGTGGGGACGGTAGTGGGTTCAAGCCGTATGGTAAAATCAATTGTGTTTTAAGCTTATGCATGATTTACCGTCCTCAATAGCCTAAAGTTTACACCTAATCAAATTCGTAGTTTAGATTGTTGTTTTGATAATTTTCCTTGAAAATACTCTGGAACGCGCAGTTTGCTCTTTTTAAACGAGCTGGGGGCTAAGCCCCTAGACCCCCTTCTATGGGCCTACCAGTTAAAAAAGCTGGCTACGCCCCTGTAAGTGTAACAGAAAGACTCTCAGACAAGAATCGACATCTCTTTAAAAGAAATATAATGGTTTCAATATAAATCTAAGGCAATTTTATTTTAACATTATTATTATAAATTTAATACGGCATATTTTTGTCTTTTTTACAAGAATTGTTTATAAATGAGCAAAGTAACATTCCCCCCCCCCCCCAAAAAAAAAAAAAAATAAATAAATAAAAAAATGACATTAACAATTAAACACTAATTTTGTATTAGGTGTAATAAGCTATCGCTCCCGTTGAATTTTCTAATTTCTGTAAAACAGCACGGATGAACACTAACATATACGAATAATTGATAAAATTATGTTGAACTGTATTTTTATGACGTCAATTTGTTTATTGACGTCATATTTGTCGCATATTGTAAACAGTTATCTAATTTTGTGCATATAATAATGTACTTGATGTCTGTCCTATCTGTTTGGGGAATGTTAGATTTAAAATCAATTTTTATACGGGTGGAAACTCCTTGTATTGATAAATTAATTTAAAAAGTTTGTTTTAAGCATTCAGTATACACCTCGTCCAAATTGAGAAAAAAAACTGTCTTTTATTAACAAATTCTGGTTACCTAGCGACTTTAATACGACTTGAATAGATCTAGTAGATCTGTATGTATACTCCTTTTGTTCCATTTCAGCCAGCGACTCGTTTTATGAACTAGAGCATGGTCTAGGAGAATACCCCGGTATTGTTGTTGTTAGGGCTAAAATGGAGTATAATGGTACAACTTTCTACGCAGATGGAATAGGTATGCTGTCTTGAATATAAAAAAGCACAACATAGTGTTTTAAATAAAAAATAAGTCAGCACAATATGTTTTTTAGATATAAGATAGAAAAGCACAATATGTTGTTTTAAATAAAAAATGAAAAAGCACAACATAAAAATGATTTTATCTAACCAATAGCCTTTTTTTCGCTACAAGTGATTTAAAGGTGCATGTAATATTTCAAAACGAATTGATAAAATTATTTTTCACTCAAATTGTAATATGAGGTAAATCGTAATATGTTGTATTACCGACTGTCCATTGCTATATAGTAAGTTAAATGCTTTTTGTTATATAAATGTATTTTGAATTGCTTTCTTTTATTAAATTAAAGGATCAGCACTTAATGTATTTTACGACTATGAAAACGAAACAAACACCGGTTTGGTTTACGGTTACAGTGACTCAAAGATTCGCGCATGGGTGGACTCCTCAACGAAGGGAGGTAAAAAGATATATGCATGCATTTATTTATATAACAATTATGTTTGTTTTCTAATGATTTATATTTCTTAAGCAGTGTGAAATCATTTAAAGTAGTCTTACTGCAATGCGTTCCCCGCCAAAACAATTCTAACATTGGTCAATATCGTAGCAAAGCAATTATTGCCAAACATTTTTTTTTTAATCTTAGGCAGTAGAATATTTACAATTACACATCCTTTATCGCTATGCACAAAATTCCGATTAAAAACGATTAAAAATTATTGAATACCGTAAATTGTAAAAAAATAACTTTCCGGAAATGACCGATTTGTTACGATCGTGACCGAAGAAAGACACCAATTGCGATTATTGAAATGCAGATTCAGCAGAAATAATTGCAACTGCCGTCTTTTTTTGGTAACTTTTTCAGTTCCTTTTTTGGAAATCAATAAGAAATAAGGAACTGGTTCCTTATTCCTGATTTGACTTAACCGTTTTTCGAAAATGTTTTATATAGAAAATTTATGCAATTGAGTTGAATAAGGAATAAGGAAATGGTTGCTTGTTCGACTTGTACATTTTTATTCAAAATATTTTTATGCAGATTCTTTATTATTATTTTGATCATATTTGATCTTTGCCATTCTTATGCAGATATATAAGAAATATTTGCAACTGCTGTCTATAATTGCGTGTCTTCTTCTGTTCCTTATTTGGAGCAGAATAAGGAATAAGGAACTGGTTCCTTATTCCTTATTCGACTTGAACATTTTTTGAAATCATTTTTATGCAGATGCGTTATGCGTTAATCCTTGCAATTCTTATGCAGATACTTCAGAAATAGTTGCAACTACTGTCTTTCTTTGCGGATCGTCTTCTGTTCCTTATTCGAAATTGAATAATTAATTAGGAACTGGATCCTTTTTCCTTGTTTGACGTGAACTTTTTTTTTCAAAATATTTAGATACGGGTTCTGTATGCAATGATTTTGATTGATTTTTGAAGTTCTAGTTTAATAGATTGATGCTGCACTTGCTGTATCTTTTGTTCCTCTTTAAGTGTAACCTTGTGGTTCTAGTTTTGCTGATAATCCATAAATAATATTATATAAATGTTCTGCTCTTCCTTATATAGATTTGAATAAGGAATCAGGGACTAGTTCCCTATTCCTTATTCGAAAAAGGAATAAGGAATGTGGAAATTACTTTATATACTTAGTTTCTTGATCGGTTATAGTTAACGCAGCAATATTTGATCTGTAATGGTCATTTCAGCGAAATTGATCGGTTATGGTTATTTCAACAACATTTATTTTAGCAATATGTGATCAGTTCAGCAATATTTAATTGGTTTTTGCTATTTCAGCATTATATAATTGGTTGTGGTAATTTCAGCAATATTAATTTGATCAGTTACGTTTTTTTTAAGCAAATTTTGATCAATTTGGCAATATTTAAATGGTTATGTTTATTTCAGCGATGTTTGAATGGTTATGTTTATTTCAGCAATATTTGATTGGTTATGTTTATTTTAGCGATATTTGAATGGTTATGTTTATTTGAAATTATTTCCGCAATATTTGATTGGCTATGTTTATTTCAGCAAAATATTTGAATGGCTATGTTTATTTCAGCAATATTTGATTGGCTATGTTTATTTCAGCAAAATATTTGAATGGCTATGTTTATTTTAGCAATATTTGATTGGTTATGTTTATTTCAGTAATATTTGAATGGCTATGTTTATTTCAGCAATATTTGATTGGTTATGTTTATTTCAGCAATATTTGATTTGTTTTGTTTATTTCAGCAATATATGATTGGTTGTGTTTATTTCAGCAATATATGATTGGTAATGTTTATTTCAGCAATATTTGATTGGTAATGTTTATTTCAGCAATATTTGAATGGTTATGCTAATTTTAGTAATATTTAAATGGTTATTTTTATTTCAGCAATATTTGATTAGTTATGTTTATTTCAGCAATATTTGATTGGTTATACTAATTTTAGTAATATTTGAATGGTTATGTTTATTTCAGCAATATTTGATTGGTTATGTTTATTTCAGCAATATTTGATTGGCTATGTTTATTTCAGCGATATTTGATTGTTTTTGTTTATTTCAGCAATATTTGAATGGTTATGTTTATTTTAGCAATATTTGATTGGCTATGTTTATTTCCGCAATATTTGAATGGTTATTTTTATTTCAGCAATATTTGATTGGTTATGTTTATTTCAGCAATATTTGAATGGTTATGTTTATTTCAGCGATATTTGAATGGCTATGTTTATTTCAGCAATATTTGAATGGTTATGTTTATTTCAGCAATATTTGAATGATTATGTTTATTTCAGTAAAATTTGAATGGTTATGTTTATTTTAGCAATATTTGATGGTAGAAAAGACACATATTTCGACATGATCGTGTCAGAAGCTCTACTTGAAATTTATGCATGGAAAATATCAACGATAACTCCTTTCTTCACATATATGTTCCCGCTGGATGAGGACAGAATATCGTATGCTACCGAGTTTTTAATGAATTTTAAACTTGGTGACGGACTTACCTTGGCTACGGTGAGAAAAAATAATTTTTACATAGACAAAAGTTGGACAAATAGAGAATAACATGCTACTGTCTTTTGATATCAATTTTATCAGGCTCGGCTAATATGGGCAGAAAGGGCTCGGCAAGCAAGGCCGAGCCCTTTCTGCCCATATTAGCCGAGCCTGATAAAATTGATATCAAAAGACAGTAGCATGTTTTTCTATTTATCATGTAACACATAAAAACTGTCAAAATAACAAAATAATCTACTTTTAAATAGCGAATTTCGTAAAAAAGGGGGATTTTTGTTCAAAGAAATAATTCTTGAAAGCAAATTCCTCCGCCCCTGAAACTTAGAATTTGTAAATGGCGGCCATTTTTTTCTTTCGACTCCGATAAAAGATACAACAGAATGTAAGCCTAACAAGATAAAATGCTTACCTTTCATTTAAACATTGATCCAAAAAATCCCTTAGAATCACATAAACTTTACAGCATTTTTTGTCTTGAATTGTCAAATTCAAAAGTTCACGATAATTTCAAAAGTCCAATCGGCAATCAAACACAAGCTTCACAAACATGCGTCTTATTTTTTTTAAACGAAAGAATTTGTTCACTTATTAAATAATTATCCGGCAAAATAAAGTAAACATTTACAAGTTCTCAAAGAAAATCGTCAAGCCTGTTTGTTATGTTTACATGTATAGTATGACGTGAACATTGATGATGTCATTTGCAATATAAATTATGACGTCACTTCATGTAGTTGGTGTTAAAACTATTCGCTATCTAATTTATTCGTAATTGAAATCGAAATAATAAATAAATAAATATCGCATCTTGATTCAAGATTTGTAAGGGTATGCGATTACATTGTAGATTCACATGCTGATGAAAATGAGAATATAAGCAATTGAAAAAAGTTCGTTAAAAATGGGCGGGGCTTATTATTGATATCAGGTTACTGACCTGATATCAAAAATAATTATCAGGCAAGTGTTATCGGGCAGTTACCATAGCAGTTGCATGATAAATAATAAGTGTATATTCCAGATTTTATACAAAGGACCAATATTTAGAGCTGAGGAAACAATAACGTACTTATCACTATGAAAATTATATAAGGTCGAAATTGAAATTTGCCGACGAAAAAATAAGTAAAAAGGAAACCTCATGATGCCTTAAATTTACCGGTATGGTCTCCATATTGAAATTAATGAAGGGAACCATCTGTTTTTTTATCTATTTTTAGAAACGAACGTCATTGACGCGCTATAAATGTGTTGTCGTTTGTTTGTTTGTTTGTTTGTTTGACTGTTTGATTGATTTTTCAACAGAATCAGAGAGGCTGCTTGAACCAGCATCTAATGTGATAAAAGTCCATTATCATATACATAATAGTTGATCTTTAATCAAAGTCCTTATATTTGTCCATTATCTAATACATAATTGCGGTGTTTATATATATCTTTTACTAATTAACAGGCACAGATTATGGACACATCCAGTCAAAACAAAGACTTCCGTTTCCCATCTTCAGCGTTCCTTGCGAGTAGATATGGTTATAGCATTTTCAACAACAAAACTGCTCCAAGATGCGTATTTGGTGGTTTTACGGCCGCTTATGGAAAAGGAAGTTTGTTTTCGATGACTGAGGATATTAAACTGTTCCTGTATAAACCCATAGACTACAAAACGTCATATGAAGATTTTGGTAAATTTGCGATTGATTATCTGTGTGAAACAGAGTTGTTAGATTTTACATACTTTACACATCAGTTATATGTTTCTTGTATATACATTCTTTTGTGCTTCAATCTGATTAAAACCAGCCCTTTAATTGCTAAACTGTACGTGTATGAAAGAAGTATAAGTGAACTTAAGTGAGATTGTTATTGCTATTGCTTTAAAAGGAATTAGTCCACAATAAAAAAATCTGTAATATCATAAAAAATTATGTTGATAGTATTTGGTATTATTTTTTTTAAATTAATTGTTTTATTTTTAGGAGCTTTGTTATGTATACCTGACACATTTGGGGGAGGAACATATGCCGATGCAGCCCAAAATGGCATTGGAATCCTGCATAGCTGGATAAATGGAGGTTAGTTTATTAAAAAAAACTTAAAATTACCCCCTGCTGGCTGTTGCAATACAAAATGAATCGGATTTTCCCGCTGTTGCAATACAAAATGAATCGGATTTTCCCGCTGTTGCATTACAAAACGAATCGAATTTTCACGCTGTTGCATTACAAAATGAATCGGATTGTCTCGCTGTTGCATTACATAATGAATCGGATTTATCCGCTGTTGTATTACGAAATGAAACGGATTTACCCGCTGTTGCATTACAAAATGAATCGGATTTACCCGCTGTTGCATTACAAAATGAATCGGATTGTCTCGCTGTTGCATTACAAAACGAATTGGATTTTACCGCTGATGCATTACAAAATGAATTGGATTTAAACGCTGAAGCATTACAAAACAAATTGGATTTTACGAATCGGATTTTCCCGCTGTTGCATTACAAAATGAATCGGATTTTCCCGCTGTTGCATTACAAAATAAATTGGATTATCCCTCTGTTGCATTGCAAAATGAATCAGATTTCCCCCAAAATTTCGCGTATCAATTCTTAAAATTGCCATGTTTAAATGGTTATGCATTTGATATATGGATGTTATTTAAAGCTTTCATTCTTTGATATTTTTCCTTCTTGTAATATTTATTAATTAATTCATTTTTATTTATTTAATTATTTATTTATTCATTTATTTTAGCGGTAAATTTCGATCTGCTGTACATAAAATGGTACTACAATAGTGTTATCAAGTGCATAAGCTTTAGCAATATCAATTTTCGGCATATTCAGAAGATACTTTGCATTTTAAGTAATTACAGCATGTATTAACTCTGCTTTGGTAATTAATTTCTTTTTTGTTTCTTCTTAAGACTGTGGTGATCCTCCGGAATATTCAAATGGATATTTGAATACTACAGTAAATGGTACAGAATTTGGCGCCTTTGCCACATTGGAGTGTTATGACGGGTACTGGGCTTCCAATTTCAAGTACAGTCAATCATTTTGTAATGACGAGGGGAAATGGCAAGCCTATGGCCAGTGCAAGCCAAATGGTGTGTAAAATTCTTCTTCACTTTTTACATTACACCGCTTTACTTCGCGTCACTAACATATTACACCGCTTTACTTTGTCTTCATTTAAAATCATTATACGCTTTACTTTGTCTTTTATTTTATACGTTATACCGATTTACTTCCCGTCACTAATACATTACACCGCTTTATTTTGTTTTAATTAAATACATTTCACCGCTTTACTTTGTCTTTACTTTAATACATTACATCGCTGTACTTTGTTCTTACTTTAATACATTACATCGCTGTACTTTATTCTTACTTTAATACATTACTCCGCTTTACTTTAATACATTGCACTGCTTGCTTTGCGTCATTAATACATTACACCGCTTAACTTCGCGTCACTAATATATGACACCCCTTCACATTTTCTTCACTAATACATGATACCGCTTCACTTTGTCTTTAATTTTATACATTTCACCGCTTTACTTCGCGTCGCTTACACATTACATCGCTTTACTGTGTCTTTATCCTAATACATTTCACCGCTTTACTTCGCTTTACTTATACATTACACCGCTTTACTTTGTCTTAATGTTATACATTATACCGATTTTCTTTGTCTTTAATTGAATACATTACATCGCCTTACTTTGTCTTTACTTTAACATTTTATCGCTGTACTTTGTCCTTACTGTAATACGTTATACCGCTTTACTTTGATACATTACACTGCTTTACTTCGCGTCACTTATACGTTACCCCGCTTTACTTTTCATTCACTAATACATTACACCGCTTGTCTTTAATTTTATAATTATACCGCTTTACTTACTCAACAAAATCGGAACAAAGAGTTTCGTAAAAAACGCGATTTGTGGCAAAATCTGCAAAAAGTAAAAACATTGTTCAAGTGAGAACTTTACCCCTACTACTGCTGCAAAATACCACAGTTTACCACCAAGTTCAAACATGGATTGTTCACGATCTTGATCCTCTACAATGGGGATTAATTCAAAGTGAAAATAAACTAGTGCCTCTAAAAACGGATCTTCCGGCTGCACCAGAGAGAATTTTGAATATTACTAAACTCAACCGTAAAAACTGTGACACTTAGCGAATGTTCATCAGCATGCGGAGGTTGTAGGGGGGTGGGCTATTAAAACAGCAGGCTAAAAGATATTACAGACAATGAAATGGAACAAGATAAATGAAGTTTATTTATTCATGTTAAGACTTTGAAATTGAACAGTGAAGTAAGTGACTAAATTGTATTGATCGCATTTCTTTTCGTGTCGTTTATGAAAAATTGTAATTTTGGTAACGTACAAATTTGTTAAAGCAAATGGTAACACGTCTTTATAAGAACTTTTTGTAATGTTAAGGATCTAATATGTAGTGCAATGTTTGATTCGATGGATCTAGGACTTACTTAATCAACAAATTAGCTGTATTTTTTTTAAATGTTTGTCTTAAAAGTAAAAATATTTTACTACATTTATGTCAATGTAATTGCTGTAATAACCATTACAGTTTACCTATAAAACGTTTAAATTATATCCGTTTCATTATTTACATAAATTTATTTTCACAAATACCATAAACAGGCTGTCGTGATTCAGCTACACATTTGTAACAAATAAAGGCAAGAAACTCGCCACATTTTAAGACATAAATATTTAATCATAAATTTTACCCCGGGACAGGTACTCGTAAACTATCTGCCATAAGTCAAATTTCCGATAGAATTGTTTCCGGGTTTTAATGTAAGGTACATTGATACATGTTGATAACATAAGAATAAAAATACCTTGAGTTGCAAATTGTTTGACGTCAGGCTACTCATAACTTTAGTGGCATATTCGCGTCTGTTATACATTACACCGCTTTACTTTGTCTTTACTTTAAACATTAAACCGCCTTACTTTGTCTTAACTTTATACATTACACTGCTTTGCTTTGTCTTTACTTTATACATTACACCCTTTACTTTGTCTTTACTTTATACATAACACCGCTATACTTCGCCTGTGAAAGCAGCTGAATATTTTCTTAACTGTATATGATGTAAAAATAGTTATGATTTTCTGTTTCCACATGATACTTTTTTTAGAAACTTATTTTCAAAGCGTCCGAAGGCTACCATTTTTTTCCAGATCTAAATTACAATTGGCCTACGTAAAAAAATTAAACTTTATTTCACTTCTATATGTGTCTTTATAGAATAATCTACAAAAATTGGGAAAATGTTATATTATAGTTTTTTTTAATAAAAAATCAACATAACTGTTTTATCAATTAATCGAGTTTCAGTACTCAATTTTCGCACGTTTTATGCTGTTTAACTTTAAATTGGAATTGAACCTACGATAAAATGCGCTACCACTTTCTTTATTTCTTGGCCAATATGACGTTTTATTGATAAAAGTTAAGTCTTTGACAAACATAAATTTGTATTATTGTGTAGTGTTCATTATTGTTTAACAGAATGTGGTGAGGTTGAAGCACCAACAAATGGTACAATGAATGTAAGTGGTCTTACATTTGGAAATAACGTAACATTCCAATGTGAGAAAGGCTTTAAAATAAATGGTACGGAGATGATTAAATGTATGTCAACCGGAAATTTTTCCGCAAGCGTACCGACTTGCAGTGAAGGTAGGTGTATTTATTTGTTAGCTTTGCCAATCTGTATACTATCAAACATAACACGTTACATTTTTACATTTGAACTAGGGAGGAATACCTCAGATGCGACTACGGGCGTTATTTAAGGCCAAGAAGGACATCTGAGTAGAAAACCAGCCTTCACATGAAAACAATCTAAAGTCGCTGGTGGAATTCAAACTCACAGCGGTAGAGGCCAAGTAGTTTGAAGTCATTGACGTTTACAATTCGACAATGGGCGCCCTAACTCATTCATATTTCAATAGATAAGAACTATTATAAGCATAAGTGAGTGACGTCACTTTGTTACAAATGCAGCTCAAAGTGGCATAAATAAATTGTTAACATTCTTATTGAAGGAAAAGAATTGAACAATTTGATTCATGACGTCATTTAAGTATACTTTGTTTTAATTTCAGACAACGACGATATTGATAATGATAACAAGGTCAAAGTTTCAAGAAGCAACAAAGAAAGTGGGAGTCTCATACGATTATTAATGGCAATTACTATGACAACCATGTTGTTGTCGATTGTAACTTCCTGAAACAACACGTTAAATCATACGAATAGTTAGAAGATTTTCCATAATTTAAGAATTATTCAGGCATAAAAAGGGCAGTAATAAACTAATATTCTTTTTGTGTTAGGTCTTGACAAAACGTTGATACCATACTGAGAGACAACGACAACATATCATAGTCGTATGGAACGCCTTTTTGCCTAATTATACCGTATAAGTACTTATTTCTGCGGTCTTAATATTCTGCGATTTTTGTTAAAATAAGGGGATTTAAATTTCTGCGTATCTTATTTCTGCGGTGTCACCATTCTCGCATTGATGAGTTTTATTTCTGCGTTTTAACTAAGATATTTGTACAAAATTAACCTATAAAAACAGACAACATTTCAAAATTTGATGATGTTACATTACTTCCACCACTGATAATGTGTTTCGTCGTGTTTCATCAATATCTATCAGTATTTACATGTACAAAACAAATAAGAAAATAAAATGCACTGACAAATTTTAATACTTTTGTTGTGTAAATATAATGTGTGAAAATAAACAATGGCAAAATCGCACGTCATTAAAATATATTTTACAAATATAGCAGGTTTTAATGGAAATATAACAAACAAAGGTCATTTTTTATCACCTGTCAAATTATAACAGCTTAAAATCAAAGCGCTGCAAGCACTGAGGCATACATTGCTTGACAATATTTGTGTTATCAAGACCATACGATTTTAATCTACTGAACTCAATAGAAGTTATCTTCTGGTACAGTCGATTCCGAACTCAAATCTAGGCTTATTTCTTCTCAAGTTATTAATAGGACAAGAAAGAGGTTTTGTTCCTACAGACTAGTGCTGTGTTTTGTGGCAAGACCTGTTTATTATCTGCAGTATACAGTACTGAAAAAGTAAAATAGAGTATTCAGTGTTTTTATCTATTACTTTAAAAACAAGACCAACATGCGGGTTTGTAGTCTATAAAAATGTGGTATTGAATCATTCAGCAAGACATAAACGTTAGGTGAACATTTTTGTTTACATGCAAAACACATTCACTGGAAAAATTGCACTCCATAGTGCAATTATTGATTCAAAATAAAAGCATTTGTACTTGACACAATATAGGCATCAAAGCCCTAAGCTCTAGCCTTGTACTTTCCTAAATTTACTACAAGTACAAAACGAAAATTAATGACTCCCTCTCCCAACTCTCGCACAAGGCAAATTTTATACCAGGGCTTAAATTAAAACAATATTGGTAGTGGTAGAGATTTGTGAAGTTGGCGGCCCAGCGGCCTGGCGGCCTTGCGGCGTAAAGTTGGCGGCCCAGTGGCCTGGCGGCGTGAAGTTGGCTGCCCAGCGGCCAGAAATTTTTATGTCGTAGAAATAATATTTTAACGATAAAACGATAAAAAATTATTGTTATTTAAAGGATATTTAAAAAAAACCACTTTCAGAGATTTTTTTTTATTTTGTCATTTTTGTGAAGTTGGCGGCCCAGCGGCCAGGCGGCCAAAAATTTTAATGTTATAGAAATGTTATTTTAACAATAAAACGACATTTAATGAAGTTTAAAAGATAATTATTGTTATTTAAAGGATATATAAAAAGAAAAAAATCACTTTCAGAGATTTTTTTTTATTTTGTCATTTTTGTGAAGTTGGCGGCCCAGCGGCCTGGCGGCAAAAAAAAATAATGTTATAGAAATGTTATTTTAACAATAAAACGGCATTTAATGAAGTTTTAAAGATAATTATTGTTATTTAAAGGATATATAACGAAACTAGAAATGTGTCATCATGCCACGGACGCCCCCGCATGCAGCCGATGTTATAATATTTAGTTCCAAATTTGTTTCCACAAATTATTGTTTTCATTTTAAGTTCAAAGCCCTTTAAACTTTTCAATCTTAACAAAAACCATTTTCATAAAATGTTCAAGGCACTGAAATTATTCAGTCTTTACCTTTTGAAAATAGCATATTTCATATTTGTTGCCAAAATAATGGCTCAAACATTTCCACAAAAGTATGAGTGCTGAAACTGAAAATTCAAAATTTTTCCAATATTCAAGTAGGATAAGTTTGTCCAAAATCATTGAACCACGACCAAATTAAAACTTAAACTGCTTATTTCTAAGATGTATCTATATTATTTTCAAAGTGAAAGCGACATAACTCTGCCAAAAAATCATCGAACCATGACCAAATTCCAACTTGACCTGCCCATTCAATTGACATATCCATATGTCAAATTTGAGTTAAATAAGTAACACTGTTGGGTAGATAATGAACAGAAGCTGTAAATTTCATATTATTTTCAAAGTAAAAGGGACATAACTCTGCCAAAAATCGTCGAACCATTACTAAATTCGAACTTGACCAGTATTTTCTCATGACATATCCATATGTCAAATTTGAGTTGAATGTGTTGTACCGTTGGGTAGATAATGAACGGAAACTAAAAATTTCATATTATTTTCAAAGTAAAAGGGGCATTACTCTGAGTAGTTTAGGGGCCTCTTTGGGGGCACGACTGCGCATGCGCGGTGCCATATTGGATTCTATTTTTAGAATGACATCATCGTTCTATTTTTAGAATGACATTATCGTTCTATTTTTAATCTCCCGGAAGTATACGGTAGGTGTTAAGCTAGTTGTTGATACAAACGCGCCAAAATCCGCCTATTGGGCGCGGTTTTTGTTGAGGAGCGCCCACTATTTTAATATATTCGCAATTGGGTGACCACTTGTGATGTTCTCTCAATGCAATGTCCGATCTATCCCAGGCGCTTAATTTTATGTGACATTTGAAACACTCGCACAAGTCTGATTTCCCGCTGTAGTATAATCCCGCGCTTGCCAGTTCGTACTTATTCGGGAGTAATTGTTTTGTATACGTATCGAACGTCTTAAGTCTACTTTCGTAATATTCCATGTTTTGGTTGAAGGATTTACAGTCAGTGGCGTTCATCTTGCTTATGCCAATACGCTGATAAGTATTCATTTATACACAAACGTATTAAAATCTGATTGGCTGCTATTTTTGGCATGAGGTTATTCATCTATTTATGTTATTTATAGTCACGTGATCAAAATCATTGGTCAAATAATTCTTTTGTCTGATTGGTTACATTAGTCCGTAAGAAAAGAGAAACTGCTTTTAGATTGGACAATGTCATTTCTAAATTTAGATCAACGCATGCGTATGATGTATGGCAGTGGTAACTTCAGTCATTTGGTGATTGAACGTCATAGAGTTAACATCATTAACGCAGTAAGTTGAGTTTATATTTCGAGTACAGTATTTTCAATGAAGAATGATTAAAAGATTTAATAGTGATTTTTATTTCGATTTTAGTCCGTATTTATAAAGAGCGCCTTAAAACATTTCGTACGATACCAAACATGACCGGGTTATATTGACTAATAAAGGCGTAAATCCACATTTTCGCTTGAGTGATTTTTTACTTCATTTATCGGGCCCTATCCGAGTCAGCGATACAAAATTATACATTTTCTGAATCTAGTGAGTAATACCTTTCGTTCGATACAGGTATTGATAAGATCGGTCCGTTGGTTTGGGAAAAATGAATTTCACGCACGAGTGACTTGACATCCGGTTTGATCGCGTGACTAAAATGTCCTCGTCGAGACCTTCAATTTGATACCAAACACGACTATGTTTCGTTCATTAACGAAAAAGTTATGCGCGTTTTTCCGCATGAGTGATTTTGTCTGCCATATTCAAACTCTCCTATCTGAAAAACGGTAAGAGATAGATCTATATAATAATACATTTTCTGTATCTTCTCGCCGAGATCTTTCAAACGGCATATAAATCTAAGGGTTTTATGGACTTTTAAAAAATGGTTTAAAAATCGCTAAAGGGGCATTACTCGAGAACGCCTAAAAATCGAATCGAGAACCTTGGGTTTATTTCGAAGCATTCTGTCAGGTCTACCATTTAATGCGAAAAAAATCAAAATGTATATCGTAAAATGTTGCACAAAAGACGAAAAACGCCTTTCTGTTGTATTTTTGTTCGGTTTTAGTGTCCATTGATAATAGTTTTTTTTTATAATTTTGCACATTCGTGGTGATCAGTTTTAAAAACATGTTGGCATTTCTTTTCCAAAATGAGTTTAAAATTATGCCCCAGTGGTAAACTGTCACTTCAATAGCTTATTGCTAACCCGCTTTTACTTTAGACGGATAAACTTTTGAATGGAGCATTGTCCGCATATCCGTCCCTGAATAAACATACGCCAGACCCAGTGGCAACTTTAAAGAGATTCTTTTTAACAGTTAAATGGACCTTTGTTAACTCTTCCGAACTTAAATCAACACCCGCCAAATAATGTAAACAAGCTAGGCTTGGCACATGAATAGACCATTATTAAAGTATTCTTCCCTAAATAAACAAGACGCCAAACATTGCGGCGATTTTAAAGGGATTAATTTTGACAGTTAAATGAACCTTGATTAAAGTATACGTCCTTAAATAAACACACGCCAAATAATGTAAACAAGCTAGGCTTGGCACTTACATAGACCACTGTTAAAGTATTCGTCCCTAAATAAACACACGCCAAACAGCGTGGCGACTTTAAAGGGATTAATTTTAACAGTTGAATGTACCATTGTCCGCACATCTGCTCTTAAATCAACATACGCCAGACTTTGTTGACATTCTGAATGGATTAATTTTGACACCTGAATAGCCTTTTGTCCGTTTTTAAATTAACTGATGAGGTCATTAGAAACGGTCATGCGTATTAAGGAATGCAAAAAACTTGAAAGAGTCATTTCGTTTCGCGACGCCGAGAAATCAACATCGTATGTATGTATTTAAGGAAATATTAATTAAACTAATTATTTTACAGTAAAAGTCCTTATTATTATCATATATAGAAACATTATTTTACTGAGTCATAATATCAAATTAAATTGAAAATTAATTTCACATAGTTTGTTATATGTTAAAAAAGTTTATAATGAAACACATTTAAATTAATACATTAATTAATTGTCTTATTCATTGTATTATAGAGAGTCAATTAGTCAGTCAGTTTTCAATTATATCTTATCACTTACGCATTTTCTTTTATATGGAATGTTTATAAAAAAAAAAACACATTTGAAATAATATATTAATATTTTATCAGTTTTTAATACTATTTTTATTAATAATGTTATATGAATAATATAGACTATTATTTAAATACAAAATGTCCTAATTAAAAGTTAAGTCATTTTTATTCATTTATATTTTTTATGGATACATGTGTAATTTTCACTTGAAATGTCTATGGCCGAGGACCTGACCTACCATGTCCGCGATTCAAGCCCTTAATCGGGTATACGAGTCAGCTCCGTATACTTCGGGAGATTAAAAATAGAACGATAATGTCATTCTAAAAATAGTACGATGATGTCAGTCCAAAAAAAAGAACGATGATGACATTCTAAAAATAGAATCCAATATGGCGCTGCGCATGCGCAGTCGTGCCCCCAAAGAGGCCCCTATACTACTACTCTGCCAAAAATCGTCGAACCATGACCAAATTATAACTTGACCAGTATTTTCTCATGACATATCCATATGTCAAATTTGAGTTGAATGTGTTGTACCGTTGGGGAAATAATGAACGGTAACTGAAAATTTCATATTATTTTCAAAGTAAAAGGGGCATAACTCTGCCAAAAATCGTCGAACCATGACCAAATTCGAACTTGACCTGTATTTTCTCATGACATATCCATATGTCAAATTTAAGTTGAATATGTACAACCGTTACTTAGATAATGAACGGAAACTGATGATGACGGAATGACAGAATGACGGAAGGACGGAACAGGGTAAAACTATATGCCCAGGCCATTACAGAGCGGGGGCATAAAATCACTTTCAGAGAACTTGTACATGACTCAATCATGTACAGACTCAATCAAACCGAGTCTGCAATTCTTATGTTATTTTGTTGTGATTAATGCTTCCGAGGGATCACTTTGTTTCCAGAATTTTTATTTTTTTTTATTTTCTCATTTTCCATCGGGAACGAGCCTTGGCGTTTGGATTTCTCTATCCTCTATCTAACCCAATGATAGATTATTTTTCTCACTCACCTGGACACACAAGAAATCAGTGAAACCACTGGCTACGCGCATTACAACGTACCTAGTTTTGAAAAGCGGGGTCTTAGGCGCCTGACTTTCTATGATTAAAAATCATTATGTACGTCCGCAGAAATTCTACTTACCAAGTTTATGTGTGACGCCTCATCAAAAAGCAAGGTTATCATGATAAAACACATCAATATTAAAGTCGGAAATGTTTAAAAGTGTTTATAAGGAATTCAGTCGGTTGACAAAAAGCGTTTATCGTTTACAAAGCTTTTTCTTCTTATTTGGTTAATTTGGCCGAATATTCAATTAAAATATATCAAAATGAGATTCGTCATCAAGAAGCATCTATTATTGAGAGATAATAAATTATAAACCCCCTTCATCATTTCCGGTAAAGGACCTTATCTGTTTTAATGTTGGTTGAAACCGGTTTGTACCTTAAAGATTAAAGTGATAGCGTTTGTGTAGATGAGCTACGCAATTCGCGGGTCAGTGATTTCCCGCAAATATTACGAAAATTTTCAAACAATATTTTTTGTGTTTATTATTTATATCAGATACATAGGTAAATGTGTTGAGTACGTCTAAAATAATTATTTAGTGACGCAGTGGTCAAGTCCACTATAGGGGTGTAAAACAGTTATCATATTGTATTTATCATCTTTTAACGATATAAATAAACAAAAACTACCCATTTGCCAAATGTCCACTTAACACAGTAGGTAAGGCTGTCAGTTAAATTTCTAGTTGAATATCAATGCAAGGCAGGTTCGATTCGTAAAAAGTATTGCTGTATGAAGAATTTTGAAACGCACAACGATTACATAAGATTATAATTTGAATATATGGATCAATATATAACATTATATTTTTAACTTTTCTGATAATGCTTTCTCCTGATGTGTGGCGTTTTCTCTTACTGTACACAAGTGCATATCAAATAAGAAAAAGATACATTAGACAGCCAAATGTAATAGTACTTATATATATTACCATGATTCGACCATGAATATAAAACTTTAACGGTCGCTCTGTCTACTGCGCTATCAAGGCACATAAAATCTCACGTTTTACTTTGTGTTTTATTCATAAGGAACCAGCCTGCCTTACCTTTTTTATGGAAAGCCATGGCAGTCTTATATTGTTCTTTTTCAATTTATTTAACCATTTGGATAATATATTAATAAGTTCGCTTCGACTATATATGAATTGAAAACACCTTCTAATTTAACCGGAATCCATTATATCAATTCACAGCTACAATATATGAAACCATACCGTCAGTGTATGAAACAGAGTTAGCAATATATAAGTTGATTTTCTCGATATATGATTCCAGTTTTTCAATATATGGTACCAAAGTAACCATGTATGGAATCAGATATCCTTATATGAAACCGAATTTTCAATACATTAATTCGTTTTTCACTATATGTAACCAACTATCAATTTATAAAACCAAAGTAGAAATATATAAGTTGGTTATCACATTATATGATACCAATTCTTCAATATATGGTACCAAAATAGCCATATATGGAACCAGATATCCTGGTATTAAACCTAATTATCAATATATTTATTCATTTTTCAATATATGAAACTAGTGTATCAATTGATGAAACCAAAGTAGAAATATATAAGTTGGTTATCACATTATATGATACCAATTCTTCAATATATTGTACCAAAGTAGCCATACTAAGAATAGTACAAACAAGAAAACCGTCGGAAATACATTAGTAGCACTTCTTTAGATCATTCCACGCCTTTTTCAATATCGTGATCTTTATTTTTTAAGATGTTGAACTTTATCGTAACATAATTTTTTCATCGTTCTGACAGTTTCTTTACCTTACATGGCGAAATAATGATAGAAAAGTAAATGTTACAGTGGCATGACCTAAAGTAAATATGCGTTGAACAACGTCAACTTCATTATAAACATATACATACAAAATAGCATATCATAAATAACTCACATGACGTCACTTATTGTCCATAGACAGCGACATTATTAGCCGAGAAAATGTTCTAAGACTACGACTACTTCCTACGTTATTCGAAAACATGTTTAATCCCGCAAATTTGGAAGCGTCAGAATGAAAAATAAAATAAAGTTCAATATTTAAAAAAATAAAGATCGCGATACTGAAATAAAACGTGGAATGGTCTAAGTATGTGCTACCGATTCATTTCCGACGGTTTTCATGTTTGTATTATCCTTAGTTTTCCTTAGGCTGCCAGGCTGCAGGCTGCTAGGCTGCTAACTTCACAAATTTCGAAGTGTCAAAAAAAGAACAAAAAAAACAACAACAAAAAACAAAGTTCAATATTTAAAAAAATAAAGTTCGCGATACTGAAAAAAGACGTGGAATAGTCTAAGTATGTGCTACCAACTCATTTCCGACGGGTATCATGTTTGTATTATCCTTTGTTTTCTTTAGGCTGTTAGGCTGTTAGGCTGCCAGGCTGCTAGGCTGCTAGGAAACTACCCGCCTATATGACTGAAATACTTTGGGGAAAAGGCGTAAAATGAAACAAACAAACAAACAAACAAAACTTCTATCAATATTAACAGTAATGTGACAGTCTTAAAGTTTTACTTCCTTTATAAGACATCTTGTTCTTTATCATTAGGCAATTAACTTAGATTTAGAATATATAATCCAAACATGTTTTTCTTCATTTCAATATCATATATGTTGAAGTGTGTGACATTCTGCCTCGATTTAAGATACACCATTTAAACCTATAAAGTTCTTTGTTGTTGTTGGAAAAATATCTTCTTTACAACTAAGACGAATTTCAATTTTCTTATACTGGAGTCAGCTTTTCTTCAATCCATACTGATGACAAAGGTGGCATATTTCGCAAAATAAGATTTGTCGTAAATAAGTTTGTTTAACCCGAATAATTTTTTTTTTGTTTTAACGGTTATATGGTATTGGAGGGAAGGTTTCAATTTAATTGTCTACATTATATTTTGTCTTTCAAAATGCATGTACTTATATTCTAAACATTGATAATACAAATGAATATAGCTTTACTAATACAATAAAGAAGTTTGATATCGTGCAGCCTTTTCTTTAAATCAGTTTGAATGATACAAATAATAATGTGAAGATACTGACGTCCATATTAAATTGACTTTCACGTTAAATCTTTAATTTAAAATATATTTATCAATATCTTGATTCATTTGCTTGGTTGGTGGTAAAAGTACACATTTACAATTTGAGTATAATACTAAATCCAGTCTTTTTCTCAACGAGATAACGTTTAAAATCGATTTGAAAATCGATTTGAAATTCTTTTATAGATGTATGCAATCCCTTACATACTGAGTTTAAACAGTCCCGATTTAAATGAAATTACTATGACAAGTAAGCACTTTTTCCAAGACCTTGTTTAATACAAAAAAACGTTCTTACTTTGTTCATATTTCAGGTTATACTGTTGTATGGGGTTGACATTTTGAAATTATGTAAATATAATCGTGATTGTGGTTTTTTTAGGCAAATATTGGATTATTTTGTACAAAGGCGTTCAGTCCGTGGCCGAATGATTATGATCGTTAACCTCAAACCACTTGACATCTCGCCTTTTTGGGTTGGAATCCAATCAAGGACTGTGAATTGTTTTATGTAAGGAAGCTATCCAGCTTGCATACATAATGGTTTAATTTAGGTAGATTCTATCTAAAATAATTGACAAAGGGCCACCTAAAATCTTCCTTCAACAGTATAGCTGCAAAGTCGCGGTATGTCATCCATTGTGTTGATGCTTTTCAAACCCAAGCAAATTTAAGAAAGTAAACTTTGTGGAATATTAAAATATCATTCAAATTGATTAAAATAATTAATTTTTATCTACAAATGTATATATCTTACACAAAGAGGCAATATTGTTGTTTCCATCACCTTCATATTGTTCCTGTCACCAGACATATTAATCAAAACATATGTTGTTGTTATGATAAGACAGACAGAAGACACAAACTGTAATACATTTCAAACATTAAAAAATGAAGATCATTAAGGTAGTAGGGAGAAATTGTGACAGATATACGTAACACGTGTTGGAACTATGCAATTCGTGGCAGTTCTCCTGTACTTACATACAACTAATGTTAAAGACTTTATAGCTGTTAATATTTGACAGTGATTTGGTACAGTGTCATGTGCAGTAATTTATGTCTAATATGTCTCGTTATTATGTCACTATATACAAAAAAGACTATAACAAGTATTGTCTACAAAGGGACACCGCTTACTTACTACATGTGATATATATATTCGTAATACATATTCTAATTTAGAGGTAAAAATGAAATAAAACATATTAATTTAAATGCAAGGCATTTTATTGATATCTGACATTCCTTTAATGATTTATTTTAAACTAATGCTTAAATAATACCTTTTAGACGAAAATGTTTTCAGAATATAAATATCTCTTAATACAGCTTTATATCAAATTTGAATTGTTTACAAATCGATGCAACAATATCTGAATGTATAAAGAAAATAAAGAAAAAGTACAACGTAGTATTTTGCCTTTTCAGCATTGTTATAACAAGTCAGCAATGATTTATTATATTGCGCCATCGCTTTTACTACCATATTTCTTTCAAAAAGTATAAGTATTTTGTAAGTATAAATCGCATTATGGTCTTATAAGGTAACTGGTCTTCAAAACATACTTCTAGCAAAAAAAAAAGAAAGAAAAAAGAAACACACACACATTGAAAACGTGGTCTTCACATGCTGATGTTGCTGCTGGTTTGTTTCCGTTGATATAAAAACATTTCGCTGCAACCTAACAGTAACATAAGAATAAGTAAAATATTTATCCGATAATGAGGTGAATAAAATGACATAGCTACGAGACAAATCAGAATGTAGATCATATCATGTAAAATGTAATTAAATGGCTCAAAACGAGGTTGCAAAATCACACGTGTTTACCTTTTATGTGCGCGGATGTTACAATCTTGAGGACATTGAGAATGACGTTTCAGATCAAAGCATGAGATGAAGCGCTAGACAAACATATTAATACTAATATGTATTTAATGATTAATATTTTGTAACATATGGTAGTGTTCCTTATTTTTACACAGAAGCAACATCATATTTGTTAAGAGGTCATTTGACAGCATGATAACGTTTATACATTACTTAAAATTAAAGGAAAAGAGGATGAAGAAGAATAAAATATAGAAGAAGAAGATGAGGTGGAAGAAACTAAAAAGAGGCTGAAGGGAAGAAAATCTGGCCTGCTTTAAATGATTTCATTTATATGCATTATACAATATCTGCAACTCTTACAAAATACCTGAACTTGGGTTTTATTAAAATTATGCTTACCTGTAAAACATTCTTAAATTGTTTTCTTTTAATTTATTTATTATACCTTTATGACATACATGTACATACATTTCATATACATTTATTTCACAAAGTTACATATTGATAATATCAAATCATGTCATAATTTGTTTTTAGTGAATGTTATTTCTATCTTAATTTTTACTTATGTCACAGGTTTTTTATTAATTTTTCATAAAAGGAAAGGAGAAGAAAAGTCAAAGTAATAAAAAAGAGGGAGAAAGTATTAGTTATTTTTAAGTCTTTCCTTAATGAAATTAGAGTAGAAATTTTTTAAATAAAAAAAAGAAAAACAATGAGGGTAGGTGTGAAAAAAGAGATCATACCCATGTATTATAAACGCATGTTTAAAGTTTGTCATTAAGTCTTAATAAAAGTTAATGTTTTTAATGTTTGTGGTAAAGTGTACATATTATAATTTTAGAAAGAACCATTTCTTAAGATGGTATTCAACCTTATTTTGAATTATTGCAATTTCTTTTTCTATTTTAGATATGACAGGCGATGTTTGAAAGAAGGTAACTTTTGTCTATTTTTCTGTTGAAAAATATAAGATTTCATTAGATAAACAATGAAATTTATTACATCACTTTTCCAACTGTTTTGCAAAATACCAATACTTTAAAAAAATTAAATTGAAAACAATAAGAAACCCGTTTATATTTAAAAAAATCCTAGTCCATTCCACATAACTTGAACATGATGACATTCCCAGAATAGATGTTCCATACTTTCAGGCTGCATATTACAAAAATCACACAAATTTGTACTTGATAATTTCATTTTTAATAGATATTTATTTGTTGGAATTATTCGCATTAAATATTTATACTGAAAAGTTCTTATTTTGGTATCAATAGTAGCTTTAAAAATTTGGCTATATACTGATTTCCATTTTATATCATTATTTTCCAAAATATTTTCCCATTTACTTTCAGATTTGATTTTTGCTTTTGGTTTAATCCTCATTTGCTTTGTATATAGTAATTTATTTGGTGCTTTACTATCTCTGATCTCATTAACTAAGGTCTTTACCGGAGTATACAATATATTTTCATCTTTAAGATTTTGTTTTATATTAGGATTTATGCTTGTGATGATTTGGTAGAACTTTAGAAATGCATTATTTCCTAAATTATACAATTCTTTAAAATGCTCAAAAGAGTAGAAGTCTTTTTTTTCTGTAGTCAAAAAATGTTCTATATATTTGATACCTTTGTCAAACCAATCTTTCATATAAAAAGGTTACTTCCATTCCTTATCTTAGAATTATTTCATATTACTTGCTTTCCAGCTGTTTTATTTAATTTGTCGTTTTTGATGCTATGTCATGCAATAAGAATGTCTTTAAGTTAAGTGTTTCCAAACATTTTTGATATCTTGATTATTTATTTCACGTTCAAATATGAAGCTTCCTCTTACTTTTTCCAATGTTTTTTTTTATATATATATTACATTCCAAAGCACACACTCGTCATTTGAAAGGAATCTTTTGGCCCAGCATGCTTTGATTGATTTAAAAAAAAACAACTAATATTTATCATTTTAATTCCCCCATTTTTGTATTCTTTCTTTTTTTTAATTTTTTCTGGTTTGTTATTCCATATAAAATTATACATGTCTTTTGTTATTTTCTTTAACATATCATCAGACGGGTTTGGCAAAACAGTAAAAGGATAAATAAGTTTTGGTACTGCGAAGTTTTTATTACTGTGATTTTCCTAATAAAGTCAGTTTTCTGTTTTAGACAATTTTTGAAACTATTAAGTTTTGGTTGTAAATTAAGGTCTATCTTTTTTTAAAGTCGTTTGAAAAGGTCATACCTAGTGTTTTAGCAGATTCAGATGTCCATTTAAAGTGTTTATCTTTGCAAAATATTAGATTAGTGTCTTTAAGAGACCCCACTCTTAAAATAGTAGATTTATTCATATTAAGTTTTAGACCTGATACGTGTCCAAAATTTGTAATGACATCGAGGAGTTTTTCAAAAGAGATTTGTTTACCATTATTTAAAAATGTTGCATCGTCTGCAAAAAGAGTTTTTTTTTTCTTTTTCCTTGACAATAATTCCCTCTACTCTATATCATTATCTTTATTTATATAATTTGCTCATAATTCAATACATGTTTTGAAGAGCAGAGATGATAGCGGGCATCCTTGTCTTACACCTCGTATCGGAAAGGCGTCAGAGAAGTTTCCATTATTAATAACAACACTACTTATTTCATTGTAAAATAATTTTACCCAGTTGATAAAAGATTCACCAAAATTCAAATTTTCTAAACATTGAAACATAAAATCATGATCAATGCTATCAAAAGCTTTTTCGAAGTCAGCAAAAATTAATAAACCTGGTTCATTTTTAATTTGTAAGTATTCAATAGTTTCAAATAACAATCTGATATTTTCTCCAATATACCTATTTTTTAGAAACCCAGTTTGTGCATTGCTTATTATAGAGTTTATAACTTTCTTAAACCTATTTGCAATGGCTTTTGTTGCAATCTTATAATCTACATTTAAAAGACTTATAGGACGCCAATTGGACTTAAGAATTGTTAACCTTTGAATAACCTTAATAGAAATAGATATTCAAGTAATAAGTTACATATATCATGGATATGCCGATTTCGATGTTTCATGTATTCATGGCATTTTGTTTAAATACTTGAATATTACTCTTGAAACAATAATATTTTCTATCAGATACACAGAAATAAGGTTTGCAAGTACACAACATACTTTCATTCATGAAAACACTCAATTTCAGCGAGTCTACGTTTCTACTTATTTCTACTTGTATTAATCGATTCCAGTGGTTATTAACATTTCTTGAAAATAATTCTCACCTGTTGCAGGTAGGTATAAATTGCTATGAAGAGCTACCCCGTGCATACATAGCAATTTTGCAAAGATGTCTAAATATCAATTGCCACGAAGATAGTTCGTCTCGCCCGAGGACCGAACAAGCTCATTAGCTCAGTCAATAAAAAACAAGTCTGTGACTTACATGCTGTCGTTTTGTTGATAACAAATGGTTCATTATTACTTATTCATTTCAAACTTATACATTATATTAATGAATTTAAACGAAAGGCTCCCAGACGCTTTCTGTGCGTTTTTATCGAAGTACGGCGGTCTAGGTGGTTGATAGTTTCTGTCACGAAAGTTACCACTTAGATTTCAAGATATGTTGGTAATATAATAAATGAATCTAAAGCTCGTGTTGAGAAAATCGACCTTAAAGATACGTTAATATTATCTAGTAAGAAGCCTACAAATTTATATGTCTTGATTGAAAAAGAAAATTGATGTCTAAACAATTTAAGAAAATATTTAAAGTACAAACGGCACAATAAAGACATATATTTACAATGGTCTTGACAATATTTTTATAAAGGGCCTTCAAAAGCAACAGTTTTACTGTTATTGCGTGTGATTTTAATTTAGTGCGTATAGAACGATTTAGGAGCCATTCAACTGTGTTGGTAATTGAAAACATCCAATTAAAAAAAGTGTTCCGTAATTAATTGAAGAAGAAGTCCTATGTGATACCATATAATCCCCAAAATTTTCTTTTAAACCCTTTTTAGCGAGATCTTTAGTCGTGATTATTAGAGATATTCCCCGATAACCCCGGAAAAAATTTTCCCGGTAAGGGGAAATAGAATAAGATTAAATTTTTTGGGCATAATTGAACACAAAAAATTGATTTTTCTTCTGTATGATTACAATTTTGCAAGATATTATTCTTTTCTTTTCAAGCCAATAATATAGGGGCCCTTATATAGAAAAAAATTTTTTAAACCCAGTATGTAGGTTTGCTATATCTTACAAAAATTTTTAAACTTAAACGTTATCCGGTATTAAACCTTAATTTGATGTTGTTACACATTTTAAAAAAACGGTTTTGGTTTGTCCTAAAAGTTTTTATGTGTACTTTTAACTCAAATGAAGTTATTTAACGTATGACATAAATTTTTTGGGCGCAACACAACACTTTAATGAATTTTACCTTTACACTGGTTGAATAAAGCTGTGATATCAACTTATTATTGGACGACTTATATATTGTTTTAGTTAAGCTACCTTCATTTCTGTGTCATCAATATTAAGAATATTAGTACATGCGTATTGAAAGACACAAAATGTTAATTAAGACAATTCAATTGACACTTCTCCCCAATGCCATATAACCGTTAAAACAAAAACATATTCGGAACAAACATATGTTAAAAGATTTATTCAAAACAATAGTATTAATTTTGTTTGGCGAAAGTAAACATGCCACCTTTTTTATCAGTATGGATTGAAAGAAAATCAACTCCAGTATAACAAAAATTCAAATCAATATGAAAACGTTCATTCATTTTAGTTGTGAAGAAAAATTATCTTTTCCAACAATAACAAAGTACTTTACAGGTTTAAACGATGTATCTTAAATCGATGCAGAATGTCAGAAAAATAGAGCTGTATACCACACTTAAACAGATATGGCATTGAAATGACGGAAACATGTTTGATTTATATGTTTAAAATCTGAGTTAATTGTCTAAAGATAAAGTACAAGATGTCTTATAAAGGAAATAAAAGTTTAATACTGTCACATTACCGTTAATATTGACAAGAGAATGTTAACGATTAGATTCCAGTAGACAGATGTTTCTGTTTATAAGTACATCTTAACCAATATAACATCATAGGATAAGCAAACGTCAGTTCTTGTAGAAATAGGCAGCTAGGCGGAGGTCATATGATATGATTTTAGTTAATAATCATTATGTAATACATAATAACAAAAGAGGGCAATCTAAACACTGAAAAATGACGATATGCTTACAACTGTATATCACGTCCAATTGCTAATAGGAAGCACACAATATCCCAATCAATGGATACGACCTATTTTTATATTTTTAAATGTTAAACAATACCTTGTTTTGGGTAAATTTTTTGTCCATTTGGTTGAGTAATTTTTTTTTTTTCCCCACAGCAATTTTATGATAACGTAAAATATATGATTTTTATTTTTTAGTGAAAAAAGGGTTAAAGAAAATTTTTGATAAATAAAAGCAGCTTTTTTTTTTTTGTTTTGTATATTATTTTTTTAAAAACAAAACTTTAAACATATTTTCATCACAATGACCGACAAAAAATTCAAAAAAATTTAAAATGTACAAAAATTTTTTTCTATTTTTAAGAATAAACCTCTTAAAAATTTACGTTTTTATTTCTTTTTCATTAAAAAATTTCGGGCTTTTTAAAATTAAAAACAATAAATTTTTCATGGAACCTTTACTGTAATAAATTAAAACATAAATCTTTATACAGAACAAAAAAATTTTACTTTATTAAAAAATTTTTAAATTTTAAAAAAATTTTTAACAGTGTATTTCTCAAAGCAAGTGCTTCTTTAACAATTTGTTAACTGATTTAATTCAAATTTCTATTTGGAGTTCAATAATTGTAAAAATTATAAAATGGCGGGTTTCTAGTATATATTTTTTTTTTATACAAAAGTATTTTAGTGAACAAAAAATATGACCTGTGTAAATATCCACCAAGAGTACATAACATAATGTATGAATAAATACGTTATCTGAACTTAATAAAAGTAATCTTCTAATGGCTTTTTCAAATCAGCAGAGATTGCCAGAAATACTAATCAGTATACAGGAATCGGACAAACATAGAAATTTATTCCGCCTTATATTTTAGTGATGGTGTTGACAAAGTAAACACTTAACATATTAATTGATATATCTAAAATCGATGATCATCTTGTGATTAAATTGAGCAATTGGCAGGTGTAATTTAAATTGACAGTCCTAATAATATGAGTTCATTCATTGAAAACAAATACACATTTTTTCTAACAGAGATTTTTAAGCTTTGAAAAAAACTTTTAAGATTTGAAATTCTTCCTTTTAATAAAGAGGGAGTTTTCAGCCCAGAATGATGTTTCAAATTCTATAGCAGAATCATACAATTTGTTAATTCAATATGCAGACAAAGGTTGATGATTCTAGATACATTCACTTGGGCAGATCTAAATGCGTTGTTATCCAAAGAAATGGTATTGTCAATTCCAAAACTTATACTTGTAATATATCAAGAATACTTAATTTAAGCCGTTTTTAAACAAAAATCATATTTCAATGTCTATAATATACACAAGATAAAAAAAGTTTCCTGTAAAAAAAATCGCACATCTACCGTCAAAATCACATTGAATTTTATTCCATTTCTTATGTTTTCACATAATCCTTATGTCCATCCACGCAGTACTTATTCTCCAAATTGCGGTCAATTTTAAACTTTATCTTCGATAAAAACAACACAATTCGAAATAATCACGAAAACCGGAGCCGTTTTGCACCATTTACGAGACTCTTGACTTTGTCGAATTCAAATGCGTCAAGCTTTGACCTTTGGAACTAGTCTTGCTATTCGTGAATATGCTGGTTCACACTTTCAAAACCGACGCATTTGGAATTGATTTGATTAAGAATACCGGAATTGAAACACTTGGAAATTACAATGTGTAAAAGTGCTATGTCCTTAATAAGACACATATTAAACATAACTTGCTTTTATCTGGTTTGGTCAAGTAAAACTTGTATTGACAATTAAATCATTTTACAGTGTTGTTATACAGTTCGTTATAAACATAGGCGAGTATAATGAAATGATTTGAGATTTTGTGTCCAATATCTAAAATACTAGAACCGATAAAATATCATTTTTGTTACGAATATTCGAAACACGAAAGGAAGTTTGATCATGCTTTAAATAACGATAAACATAATGACTGTTCTGCGATCTAATTTCATAAATATTAGACTCTTATTATTATATTGTTTGTGTCTGTATATAACAAACCCAATAAGTTTGCAAATCCGGGAATTTTTCGGCCAACTCAACTACCTTTTTTAACCGTTTCAATACAAAAAATAAATCAAACAGTAATTTGGAATAAAAAATAGACGAATGTTTTACCGTTTACACAAAGAAGCGCAATAAATTAAACGCTGGGTGAGCGTTCAAAAGTGTGGAACCTCCCATGGGGTTTTTCAAAATCTCCACGGGTTTTTTTACGTATCCCACTGGACTTTAGGTGGGGGTTTAAACCCCATTTCTTAAGTGGAGAATAAAACCGTGGGAGAAAACAGATTTTTTTTTCTAAATTTTTTTAGCATGTGTTGAATATAATAATACTTATAATAAACTATTAGTATTCGAGGGAATATATTTAAAGAAATTTGCATTCTCCCCATTGGCTGAACTAAACCCGTTTTAGTAAATGGGAGAAATCCTCCCCAAAAAAATGGTGGCGGAACCCTCCCAAAATTAAAATGGGAGAAATCTCCCATGATGGCTAACTTCGAGAAATACCCCATTAGAGCGTGATGGGAGAAAACATTATGGGAGAATTCGTCTATATCTTTTTTTGTTTTACATATTGGATCGGAAGTTTAACAGTAAAAGTTTTTCTTCATGTTAATATTCGGTTCCGACCTTTTTAAAATGAAATAGATCCGGTCCAATTAGTTATTTATTTATTTACTCAATTAATTAATTATTAATTTATTGATTAGTTCATTAATTAATTCTAAATAAATTCATTCATTCATTCATTCATTCAATTAATTATAAATATATAAATAAATAGAACATAGAAATGGTCAATAATGCCCCGCATGCAGCCAAAATTTTAAATAATATTTAGGTTTCACAAAATTATGTTTGCACAAATTATGTTTTTCATTTACTAATTCAAAGCTTTATATTAATGGTTTAAAACCAATTTTTAATACAATTAAACTTAATTACACTTAACCTTTTTAAAAACAGCAATTATATTTGTAGCAACAAATTTTTAAAATACTTTCCCAAAAAAAAAGGTCTGAAACTGAAATTAAATTCGGAAAGTAATTTGAAAATTTTTTGAACCCGCCCTTCAAATTAAATCTTATTCTAAATGTTATTTTTTCAAAGTTTTAAAGGGCATAACTTGAAAAAAATCTCGAAACTGAAAATTCCAACTTATGGCACCTTTCACAACCATAGTTCAATTTTGGTTGAAAGAACATGGGTTTTTTTTGGGGAATAACAAAAAACTTTAAATTTTTAAATTTTTAAATGAAAGGGGGAATCCCAAAATATAAATGAAAATTTTTTAATTTTGTTTCCCCGGATTTTTAAAAAAATTTCCCATATGTAAATTAGTTTTTTAAATTTTTTAAAAATTTTTTGGGGATTTAAAAAAGAAATCAATAAATAAATTAATTAATAAATTAATAGATTGATAAATTGATGAATTAATAAATAAATATTTTTTTTATAAATTGATTTAATAAATAAATTAATTAATTGGTTTATGAATTAATTCAGTCATTAATGTTACAAATGTCCAATTAGTCTGAAATTGAATTGAAATATATCTGATATATTATGATTTCGCTTGGATTATTATCCCATTCTATAGAAAAATAATGTACAAAATTAACAGTGCTTATTAAAAGTGTCAAGGTTTTCACACATTTGATAACATGAAACTGTTTCCAGAAATAAAACATATGGCTTCAAATGACGCAACTAGAAAACCATATTTTATAATTTCGGTTAATAGTTAATTTTGAGATAATCTTTCATTTGTACAGCCTCCGCTGTCGAGGGGTTAGAGTCTATGACTTCTAATCCTGTTACCTCTCTGGCGTGGGTTCGACCCCTAGAAGATGCTTTGGTTAGTTTAGCATGGAGTCTAGTACTGGTGTAACACTGGTGTAACTCTTCAGGAACGGTGGTTAGAAAACTACCTCCTTATATGACTGAAATACTGTTGACAAAAGGCGTAAAATGAAACAAACAAACAAACAATAGTAAACAAATAACGTTATTGACGACTCAGATAAACGCAAAGAAACATGGTTTCTGTTTCTATTAGAGAAGATATACAGAGGTGGGTAAGAGACCTTACTACACGCTCTAAGTTCAATATGTAAGTGGGCATAGTCCGAAAGGCTAATAAATTAATGAATTTATACTTGTTTTATAATATTCTGTTTGTTATGTAGTAGTATTGTTTCGCGGATTCTTAAGTACATTTATATAGCACAACCAATTATAGAAGAAAATAATCGATTCAAAATATTTGACATTTTTCTCTTAACCTACAATTGTCCTATTTGGATTTTAGGACGACAATCTTAATGGAAATATATCATATTTATATATTCAACCTTTAAATAGTTTAGCCTACCCTAATTGCGAAATTATCTGGGCTGGATGGTTTTCTAACGCTTTATAAACGCTTAAAACGCAATGTTTAATGTTTAGAGTGTATCTAAAAATTGATCAAAATGATTTCTTAAAGTCCAACTTGTTTACATGTTAGAAGACTATTTCGTAAAACAGATATATAACTGAACAAAGGGAAGCGACTTCAAGGTAAATTAATTACTTATGGAGATATGCAAAACTATTTTCATAATGTATCACTTTGTCCATATTAAACAAAACTTACACGTACATCAAATAATTCAACAAACAATGTCACCAGAACGATATCTTAGGCTTTGAAGGAATAGACACGCCAAATAATACTAGAACAAGTTGTGGACAGAAATAAACTTTAGATAAAGAAAAATCCTTACACGCTAGTCTTACATCGACAAATATATAAAGATCGAAAATGAGTTTAAAATTCTGTTATAAATGTATGCAAAATGAAATGTACTTCTTCGTTATCAGAAGCATATTATATTTCTAACGTTTGATATCCTTTCATTTTGAAAATGACAACACGATCACGAAGACATTAACATGTCGCTGAGACAAACTGTATACATAAAAGTTCATTATTATAGTCGGCTTCAGTGGAAAATATGTTTTCCAGTTATGCTTACACATTTATTAAAATCACTGACCTTACAAAATTCTCTTGACTTGGATTGAGGCATGATACAATTGATTACGCTATCGGTGTTCGACCTTGCAAGGCGTTTTTCTTTTAACAACTCTAACCGGATATATAACTTACAACCGTAATTACGAATTTTATCCCAATAATAAATGAGTCTTATGATGTTTATAAATATCTTGTCATTGTAAGGAATTTATTTAATCTTCTTAGATTTGTACTTCTGCTATGTGCGTATATGTTTCGTCAAGTTTGACACATAATGTTGGCGTTGACGTGAATCGCAACTTAATCTATACTACAAAATAACCACAGTTGTGGTTACTACGCTTCGATTACTGCTTTAACAGGTTGTTATTGAGAACGTGCCGTCTTTGCAAATGGAAGACGCCTATAACAAAAAATGAAACGATTAAGACTGCTGAAAAGGATTGACGTAGAAGCAAATATAATTATAACGATAGATCATGACATGACCAAAAGAGATCGTCGTGGCATCTAAAAATGTATTATAATGCATTGAGGACTGGTCACTCTTTAGCAGAAAGACCAGTTTCACTCTAAATCCTCAATCTATGATAATCATGTTGGTGCATTATTTAATTGAACGTATCTAAGAACCATCTGCATTTATCTATGAAAATACAATATTGCAAATTTCAGCAACTTTATATAAATACTCTCACACAAAAGTAAAGATGGGGATAAAATAAAAAGAAATGATTTACAGAAAACAGAGCCGTAACGGAAGTGAAGACATGAGCATTTATTTAATAAACAAGATGAACTTTTAGCAATGATATGTTTTTTGCTATCAACTAATGCATACAAGTCTCGCTTGTCCATTTATACAGGATCTCGCTACTTTATTTTCTTCATTTAATAGTTCTGGTTAATTTGTTTTAAATGCTCAATCACAACGTACTTTCTCATTCAAATTTTCTGAAATTAGGCCCCCAGTGGTCTCGAACTGATCTGTTCAGACATCTCAGCCAAAGCACTTATGAATAATTGATATTGTTAAAAAATGACCAACACAGATGCAGACATCCACCAAAACATTAAAAACAAGGTTCCTATGAACAGTTATTTATTTCTTTAAACATTATGATCACCATAGATGCTGAATTTGTCCGAAATGTAAAATAGATTATATAGTTTTACATTTTCTTCAATGTGTTCCTAATATATTTAAATTATTTTCAATCTTTGTTTATTAAATCGTTGTAAGCATGTTTATCCCCTTTTTATTCTTTTATGTTAATACCTTTCTAATACCTTTCTGGCTAGTAACCTATATCTTTCTTTTTATATTGTACATGTGTTTTCAAAGTATTATTGTCAGGTTGTGTGTGTCTTATAGGCCCCGTGAGCTAGGTGTATACTAGTGTTAAGTCGTTTATTGTATATTCATTGTTTTTATGTTGACATATTACATATTGATGAAAATGTAATAAATGTATGAATAGATAAAGAATTCAAGAGAAATATATCATATAAAATCTATAATATTGAACTAACATAAGTAGAGCTTTAACGACAAGTAAACATATTACTACTTATAAAAATAATATGCGGTATAGAAATATTATCACGCAATACCATTTTAGAATTTTACAATAATGCAACACGTTCAAACAAAAAAATCAGTTTTTCTTGTACTTTTTATCTTAACATGATCAATGTGTTTTAGCTCCGCATTGATATGAGGAAATAGCACGTATGAATGCATCAAATCACTCCTCTAAATATTGCATGGTGATTGAATGTTAGGCAAAACTGCAAACAGTGAATGAAGCAATAACAAATAATATTAAAATCGATGTTAAAATTTTCTAATATTTGAAATATAAATGTCTTATACTACATAGAAAAGAATATAAGATTGAACCGGCCGGTTTCTATTGGTGAACATTAGAATCCTTGAAACTAGCTTCCTATTACGATATTTCTGACAAATCTGACCGACAGATCAGAAACAAGCGGTGATAGAGATCACTGAGCACTAGACATCTTTCATCTCAACCTTCAAATATAATGGGCGATTTTGAATTACCTGAATCTTGGACAGTTCCAAGCCCTTATAGTCATATAAAGAAACAACCTTGCATGCCTTCCCCTACTGTGAACGTTGATTACTGAGTGCCACAAGTACCTTGTTCCCTCCTTTTTTCGTTGCCTCAGACTGTGTTTGCTAGGCTGTCGGTGCATCTACTTGACGCGACATTGTAACTGAACTCAAATCAAAGTAATAATATATAACAGTTATTGGAATAATTAACCAGAATTATTGGGATGCTTACACATTTATCTCAAAATTATTGGTTTTTATTTCGTGTATATTACCCAACAGCTGTGTATATAATGAGTTAATGCAATTGTGAACGCAGAAGGGGACACAAAAGGAGCGATCTATTGACTTGCCTTACGTTTTGAAAAGAATGCAATGTTCTTTGTAGTAAATGATAACTGAATGGCTTAACATATTTATCAGACAGGTCATGAAGCCATGTTACAAAGGTTTATAACATTAATTAACGTATAATATAAGCACTTTTATCCTAAATGGAGAAATTCTATTTGATTTCGATCTGTAATAAAGTATTGTGATTTTGAAGTGACTAATTGATCACCAATGTAACTGTTTTAAATAAGCATATATTGTTATTTTATTTCAAATATATCTGTAAGAGTAATATATACTTGATTTCGGGTTTGATGTGGTAAATTTATTGTTTAAGTATTCGGGTGTAGAACTTAAACTCATTATTATCTTTTTATGTATTTTTATATTAATTAAACCATACAGATTTACTGTCTTTCAAGTGTTACGTTTAGATGTTCATAAACTTATTTAATGTTTAAGCGCTAAAAACTGTTTTGCATGTTCGCTATCGTTTTCAGAGAAACAAAAAAGAATACTTAAAAGTTGTTGATATGATTGTGTAATGCTATAGTATTTCAGTATAATAATATCATAAATAAAATTATAACATGAGTTCAATACAGTGCTAATCACTGTTTATACCTTCTTGGTGTATCGGACCATCAGGAACATAAATCGTACTATTTATTATTATAATATATGTTCACAAGATCATACAAGTAAATTGGCCAACATCTTCGAATAAGAAATCAGCCTAAGTCAATATTTCACAAAATGTACTACTTTTGTGAATCATCCTCTTATTGAATAGAAAATTGAAATAGTGTATTTAGCCTCTTTTCACAAAGGTGTTTTACTTTATTTGAAGAACAACAATAAAACGTCTGTAAATAAACTTTATCCAGCAAAAGTACATACAAATGTATGAATAAATACGCTATTTGACTTAATAAGAGTAATCTTCAGTTAGCCTTCTTAATGAGAAGAGAATACCAGACACATAATCACGCAAAGGAAATCGAGTAAACATAAAAATCGTAATCGTCTTAGTTTTGTGCCAAGAATATATATGATAGTGTTGACAAATTAAACATTAAAACACTTAACTTATCTGATTGATTTATCTAAAATCGATGAAACACCCTTAAAAGATATAACATTGATAAATTGAGAAGTGTATTTGGTTGATACTTTATAATATCTGAATTAATGTAACAAACAAATGTCCTGAACTATTATTTTAAGCTGTGACATTTTAATTTGTTAATATTTTGAAACGCGAGCTTGTTAATATAAAAAAGAAGTTTTCAGGCAAGCTTAATGGTGATTCGAATCCACAGCAAAACCATGCAATGTGCTAGTACATTATGCAGACAAAGGTTGGTGATTCTGGATACGATTAGAAATGATGTATTAAGAAATATTGGATCAAAACATTCTTTTGAGTATCTTGAAAATTACAATATATTTAAGTACCCTGTCCAAAATAGACATATACCAAATATTCCTTACCTTTATCTTGTTTGGTCAATTAATCAAATCTCTGACAATTACACCGTTTTATAGTGCTGTTATATTTCTCATTATAACAATAGGCAAGATGGTTTCAGTTCTCAAGGCCTATTTCAGTAAAACAAGTACAGATTCGTAAGCTTGACCATTCTTGTAAAGGGCAGTCTGCACTCGTCTGTATATTTCATTATGTTTTAAGTAAAGATAACAAGACTGACTCTGTTCTATGATGTAATTTCATAAACATTGGACTCTTCTTGTAATATTGTTTGTGTGTGAATTTGTAACAGTGCATTCCTGAGAAGTAATGTAGTTTATTTGTTGTTTATGAACTGTGTCAAGGTTTTCTTAAATTTGATAACATGAAAATATGTCTCTACAGATAAAACATATGGCTTTAAATAACGCGTCGAGAGAGAACCATATGTAATTATTTTCCTTGGTAACTCACTTTTAAAATAGTGTTCAATAGTAAACAAGTTACCGAAATGACTAATGCCTTGAAACATGGTTAAATATACTTTCTTATAAAGAAGATATACAGAAGAGGCCTTTTGACACGCTTATATTCAGCATGTGTGTAGGTATAGTCAGGAAGGCTAATTAATTGCTGGAGAAATTGAACAAACTGTATTCATTTTGTTGTACAGTATTACTTGTGTCGTGCTTTATAATTGACTACTTTGTTAATGGATATATAGCGCAGCAAATTGGTATAATTATAAATAAATATCGTTTTAAACTTTTTGAATAGTTTACATCAGCTGAAAGTATCCCGCTTGTTTTTTTACTGACGATAATCTTATCAGAATTATATCAAAGTCCTTTATATAATTCTGATAACCTTGCCAAGCGAAATGATCTAAGCTGAATTGTTTGTAACGCTTGCGAAACGCTTGCAATACGTAAGGGTTTTTTGTTAAGAAAGTTTCTAGAAATTTACCAAAACGATTTCTTGCATGTTAAAAATAATAAAATTCTGGAAGCAAAGTGATCACTTGGAAGCATTAATCACAACAAACTTACAACATAATTGCAGACTCAGTTTGATTGAGTCTGTACATGAGGGATAATGAATACGTGCAACATCCCTTAAGCCCCCTAGCACCGGCTTGAGCGGTACTCAATTCTCAGCACTCAATAGTGCTGGCATCAATGATCCCGAGGGACCAGAAAATATAACAACATTGAAGTGAAGTACTATATCGGAAAGTTGCTTTTGTATAACAAAAGGCTAAACATCTGAAAAGAAAACGATGTAAAAGCGACAGCAAACTACATTCATATACATGAGGAATAACTAATGAAGAAGTACATTGTATATACAACAACAACAGAAACAAATGCTCATTGTATACGATAAGCTTTTAAAGTAAAAACATAATTTTCAAAACGAATCACTAACAGTAAAATAAATTTTCATTAAATGATTTAACTTCCGTTACAAACAATGTTACCATAAATAGTATTGCAGGCTTTATAAGAACAAGACACAATCAAAACATACGATCACATTGAAAGCAGATACAAACATCAAAATATAGCTGGTGTACTGTAAATAAATATACATCCTGAAATTTGGAAATACATACGCTATTCTAACTTCAGAAAATAAAAAGGAACGAAACTACATTTGTTATAAATTTATGTAACTTAAGATGTTATTCTTTATAATAAGACATTCATTTGATATTGTTTTAGTTGGGAAATCATAACAACATAACGGCAAGCATAAAAGAATTTAGATGAATGAGTTTTGCGAACAAGCCTGCTTGTAAATGAGAAACTCAAACAATATTTGTATAATAGTTACAAGTTATTTTCTTCAGTTTCAGTGTAAACGAAGTCTTCCTGATATTTAGTAAACGCATTCATCCAAACCATTGACCTTGCAATGTTATCTCGAGTAAGCTTAAGACATAATCTAATTGATTACGCAATCGGTTGTTGACCTAACAAATAAGATCTTTTTAGACGATTTACTTAACCGCTCTTACCGTTATTACACATTATACCCTTAGATGGACATAATTTCTCTTTAACTTTGAAACATACTTTTTGCTTTGACATTGAAAGCTTAAAAGAATATTCTTTATGAAGCATTAATACAAAACAATGTATAACGGAACAAATAACGTGAACTTAATAAAATAAAAAGATGAACATTTTACATTAATTTACTGTCAACAAATGCTTTATGGTTTAGAAGTATATTTATCCTACACGTTCACACTAAAATATTCCGTATTTCTTGTACTTAACATGATTTTGTACAGATAAAGATATTAACTAAATAAGGTCAAGGGTTGATTGACATTGCTGCAAGCACAGCAATGCTATCTCTCCGTTATTGAATTAAACTTAATACTGGCTGTACTCTTAACATCTGATTAAGATTGTAAATAGCAACTGAAGCCAGTTATAAATCATGACAATAAAATAAAAACTTTGACAATGTTTGCAGAGTTCTCATTGCATTTACTTGACAGCCCATGGAAAGTGAATAGTAATATATATAATAATATAACAGTTATTGGAATAATAAATCTTGTGTATTGATTATTACCTCAAAGTTATTGCTTTTTATTTCGTGTCTATACAGTATATACATAATTTGTCCAAAACTGATAGAACTTGTTTTGTAAACATAGGTATTATAATTATTCATAATGCGCCACTTTCATTCTATTTAAACTTTTTTCTCTTTACAGAATCTGGCATTCATATCAGACAATGATTCGCAATAATCTTTAATGTGACGTATATTCTTATGCAGCATAAATTTTTATAACTAAAAGCTGTTTATTCTGTAGACCTTTACAGGTGGATAAGTAGCCTTGTTTTCGTCAAACTTCAGAGCGTCAACTAATTTGATAGAAAATATTGTCAGTGACAAAATCTGACAATATTTTCTATTTCAAAATCATTTACAAAATCCGTGTTTATGATATATGTTGTTATGCGAAATAAAGGCAATAAGAGTATGGTATGCATGTAAACAAAAATAGAAAAATGAATGGTTATACCGCGCCAAATACAACAATAATAAGTAGCTAAAGAAACAGTTCTCGAATTGAGTTGAGTCGATAAATTTGTTCACGATAATGTGCAAGATCATGATACTCAAGCAGGAAATGTTGGACAATTAAATATTCATTGAAGGTATAAAAAAGGAGCATTATCTCCTGTTATAAGGTACGAATGTGTAACTCTACCTAGTGTTTAAAAATAACAATTTCATTATAACGGTACAGGAGAGATAGAGATGATATATCCAGACAATGGTTGATGTCATGATGTTCGTTAAATAACATTTTGTCCCTATTTGGTTTTCATTAGTACCTGATTCGATATATTAATTAGATAATTGCAGATAACATGTAAATTATAACATTAATCTTGAATCGGTTTACTTTTCTTAGAATCTTAGAAAAAAATGTTTGATTCTCTTGAAATATTTTGGCCAATATGTTTTGAATGCATACTGCAGCATTTGGAAATAAGGCGCGATGATATCAAAATAATATATGAAAATCATACAATTATCTATTGTCAATTGTTGACGAAACAATAATTGGATTTTAAATTGTTGATCATAAGAACTTGTTTTTCTTTACTTTTACGTTTATTTTTAAAAGATGTGACCCTGCTAACAAGGACTCGTATTTTAATAAGCACAACATTCATCAAAGTTGATGTGTTATAATGAGAGATTTATGTCACAAAATGTGCCATGTCTTCTAATCGTTAGAAACATTTACAAATATATTGCTTTCGTGTTATACTAATCTTAAGAATAAGCAGTCACTGTATTTCTTTTCATTATTTCTGTCAAATTTTTGACGAAGAAGCATTGCCTCAGGCGGATAATATATAAATGTTTCTAAAGTTCCATTTATCGAAGAAACTTGCGTTAACATGCCTTCAGCTTTTTTTCTTAATATATTAACTGTGGTTCTAGTTATTATAATGTACATTCAATAATTACCAATGCCAGACAACCTTGAGTAAATTATATAAACATTATTGTTATTACTATTGGAAAGACAGTTATTTGATGATATCCTCCTTCAAGGCTAACGTCATCAATTGGTAATGAGAAATACACTTTATAGATAAATGGTCCTCATCTTTGATTATTTTACTTGGTTAACGAATTCATGCATTGCTTTAGAGGTAAAAATGAAAATAATGAAGTAACTGACATTTCTCTGGACTCACTTCACGTTTTATACCTAATTACACCCTTAAACACTTGGGATATTGCAAGATTATATTGTAAGTTATTTAAACACACTGAACGATAATGTTACGCTTTTTTTTCAGCAAAAAAGATCTATAAAAAATTAGAATGGATCATAGTTTAGATTTCTAAATACTGTAGCATAAGTAAAGACCGAATATGCTCCAGAAATGCTTTAATTTTTATTTCACAAAATTATTACCATTTTGCTTTGTGTACTATAAAAGTTTAAAAAGTCACTCATTTGCACAAAAAAGTAAACTGAATATTTTTAATGGAGTCAAAATACTACTTTGTTTACAATTTACTAGTTTTGTGACAAGATACTTGTTGAAGTAAAAAAAAACACTTTCTGAAGCATAATGTGCCTTTAAATAATCATCTCACTTCTTATACATATTCTTACTAATGAATAACTCTTATAAACTGTACCCACACTTCCCTATCTTCAAATCAACACATGAACTAACTCGAACGTCACTCAACACACAAAACATATACGCATATGACATCATGATCATTGAAAGAATAAGAGAAAAAATAATTTTAAGAATTCATTAGAAAACATTTTTACGTCATGGACAAGGTTGTTCGACGACAAACATAACTTATACTTTTTTTGTATTGCTTTGCTTTTATTTCATTGTCCTTTGGATATATACAAATCTATATAAATTTTCGACGGATTAAATTCCTGAATATTGCATAATTACATCAAACGACACCAAATGAATATTTTATGTTCCAACAACACTTTACGTCATTCTCCAGTCCTATATGTGATAGTTCAAGAGCTGTACAAGCAAAAATCTGTCAAATTAAATTCAAAATTAGAAATTTTGTGAAAGAAAATCTTAGTGCCCAGCTTTGGCAAAAAATTAAATAATGAGATCTAAATTTTAACTCAAATTAAATTTTGGAATAATACTTAGGCTTGTTACAAATGAAAAGTGTTCTTTGTACTTATTGTTCATACGAGATAACATACACATATAAATTTATACTATATATTATATATATGACATACTATATACCATGACAATATATTATGATATACTATGAAGCAAACTAATATGCTACGGTAATCCAATGTGTGTCATATACACATTATCAACTTTTATTTATAGTTGATCTCATTTTTTCAAAGAGTTTGGAATATCATAAGTCTTAGAATATTTTGTACGGAAGACTTAGTTTATATACTATAGGTATGTTTTGAGTATTTTCATAATATTTTATGCTATCGGAGAAATGCTTCAGACCTGTTCAATGGCTTCTGTTCTGCCCTATTTCATTGTAAATAAGCACTGCTTGCTTGTTAAGAAAAAAGGGAATAAAAAACATATTCATAACCTTCTCAAGGTTATACCTTTTGAAACTACATGCGAAAAGAGGAATTGTAGGAAAGGTAACTAAAAGTGGTCGAGAAGTAAAAGTAATAAGTCATGGGAAAAGTTAACCGGTATATTTAAACAATAAGGTTCGTGTAAAAATGACATAAACAGACAAAATAATTATGCAAAGATTCGTATATATAGTAAAAGTTAGGTTTAGAATCAATTATGCTTTGGGAATAAAAAAAAATCTTTCATCAGTAACAAATGAAACAAGTTCTTTCAAAAACTGTTTTAATTACAAGAAAATGAAATGACGTTGATATTATGGGAGGAACAAACGATGTTAGTTAAATGTTGTGAATTTAAATGAATAATGTCATGCGAATACGCTTGAAACAAATGTCTCCAAATTCATAACTTAGTTTTTATGCTACGAAATGTGAGGTACATTCTTACTTGGTCAAGGATGTGATAATTTATATAACTAAGTGCAGTCACCAATTTCTGCATTACCTTTTTTAATAATTATTCAAAAAGAAACAAAAGTCATTTTCGAACACATTTTAAGTGATGTTCTCATTATATACTCGGAAGTTGTTTTCCCTGACCAATAGTAAATAGACACTTTTCTGTATCCGATGAATATATGTATACAACACGACACATATGCAACTTATGAATCACAGTTAAATCAGGAAAAGGAAAAAATCCAAAATACTTTTTTTATCAATAATTCTATAATTTTCAAATAAATGAGAAAGAACAGCCTTGTGGGGTTGTGTTTTTACTCACTTGACTCATTGGAATTTAGGTAATATGATATTTAGAAACTGTTACAGTATAACATTTGAAATTTATCCCATTTGTTATAGCAATTACTTGGTCGAGTAGAAACAAGCATGGAGACAATGTTATTGTCATTTAAAATTATTAAAGAAATAAAATGAAAGCTATACTATACGAGTCTGTGCCTTTGTAGTTGTAGTCGGGATTATTTACTTCTTCACCAACAAGTTAAACCTCTAATTATGTAATTAAACAAGCCATGGCAATTGCTCAAATATTTCCGCACGCAAAAAGTCTGCTTTTTAACATTCGCAAATTTTTTGTAACGCAAAACTATCCACTGATACAGTATTTTTTCCGGTGAGTTCATCAGTAACTTTAGGGTAATAAATCACCGTTTGATGATATTCAAAGCTTTCCTGCCCAAAATGTTGTCATTCGAGATTTTATTTGATGGGCTTAATTGAATTATCATCTTTCCAGTACTTGAAAATGACATACAGTGGGTTCTGAAGCATGAACAGATTTTTTTCATAAAAAGGCCGTTTTATGAAATTATAGAAGTTTAGGGTTTCAACGTATCGGATAATTTAGTAAGGTACATGTACTTTTGTTCGTTCCTATAAGTACAGAAAATTATTCCATTATATTGAGTGAAACCTTCAGCAGCATGTTAATAAGAAACTTATTGATCTATTTCAACATTTTTACTAATTAATACATATCTGTGATTTAAGAGTCTATGGAAAAAATGGTATTTTTTTATAGTGTTTTACCCGCATTTTTTGTCCATGTTGTCAAACTTCCTTTTAAACTGAATAATGTATGTATACACTTTTTTGATACAGAAAATATGCAAATGTAACAGAAATATTTAAGTTATATAAATCTAAGACATTTAAATACTTTTTTTGCTACGATATAGCGCAGGATTTTAGAATAACGTCAAAATATAGGGAATATAGATCAGCAAAAACCTCAGTTTAATAAATAATCAAAATGTGGTATGTGATATTCTTGCAGATATGTTTTGATTGCATTACCACTGGAGTTGTGAACATTGATAAATTATATCTGTGCATTTGTTCTTATCAAATCACACATTCCTATAAAAATGCTAATATATTCAAGGTTGTCTAGGATTGAAATAATTGTGTACAATTTATAGAATTGACATCACTGCATCAATGTATTAAATTAAATGACATGCGGCTTATCAGCATCATTTGTCATTGAGTTAATTAATTTAAAAAAAAAATCATTATTAAGTTCTAATTGTTTTTCGTTTTCTTCTTAATAATGATGTAACCTTTGAACAAAATATTTTTGATTATATACTTAAATTGACTGTTTTATGGACCTGTTATATCTTACTAAATACTTTCTTATTTACCAAAATTCTAACACTTAACGTTTTTGTGCGACTTTCGTCCTTTTTATTATTGATTTTGTTTCTGTTTTATTGCTGTCATAGATCTTCTATATTTTCTATAGTATGTGTGAACAATGTAAATGTTGATTTTGTTTCTGTCTGCAATTAGTTCATTGGTTAATTAAGTAACCCTTGAACTTTTTATTCCCGTATCAGCCTTATGTTTAAATTAGTGATGTCACCAATGCTGAAAACTAAAATATTGCACAAAAGAAGATGCTTAACATATTTTACCAACTCGATTCGATGTGATTTATTCCATCACACATCATTTAAGGTTTGAATATTCTAGGCCCGTATGAGCAGCATGCTTGTTTATCATTATTATCAATATTATTATTTTGCAATGTACATGGCTGGCGATGACAAGACATGGCATAGTTTAAAGTCAAAGGACAAGAACCTAAAGAAATACATTAAATATAAAGTATATAGTACATTGTTTTTAAAAGCAATATTACTTCAATGTATCCTATATACTAAATAGTAATTCATACGCATTTTATTTGTTTATAATAAAAATATATGTCTTTTAGAAAGATTAAATATCTTATGATAATAAAGTTAAAGCTATTCTATGCTCATCTTTGAGTAAAATAATTTTTTCAAAGAAATTTATTGACATCTATGAAATTCTTACTGAATATGTCTAATTTGAATAATAGAATGAACAAAACTATTATTACAGATCAAGTAAAGTTGGTCTTTTCTTAAAAAAGTGCCAGTTTTTTTAATGACACTGTATATACATATTGCGACCGCATATAGTGAGTAGAATTTTAAACATAACATACCTACTATGCATGAAGCAAAAACATGTTTATTTTATATTTACAAAGAGGCTATGTAGCAATTATCAATATGTTCTAATATCAAACTTGAGCAAAGTATATATATTTAATATGTTTAATACCGAAAACGTACAATGTTTAATCTGATATACCGGTATGTTTTTGTTCAATCTGCAAATTAACAATTCAGTTTGTTTTGACCATTCGCGCTAGAATAATAAAAGATGTACTCTTATAAGTGAAAAAAAACTGCATTATTTTGTAAAACAAACAAAAACAACATAATAAAAGTTTTACAGTCCAACTCGACTAACTTATCAGTAACTGGCATTGGTACCAGCTGTTTGAATTGGTAAATAAGCTAGTGAAGAAAGAATATTAGCCAATACATGACTACTGAAAAGTCGACAAGTGGTATTTTTAAACTACTATATTCCAATTATTCTCGAGAATACCCTCACAATATATGCGTGATCTAATAAAAACAACCGTTCTTTTTACCTCTGTATAAATTTAATATGTACATTATACTTTATAGAACAATGCATCAAAGGCGTTCATGCATAACATACATGTACATTAGAATGTTCGACAAATTATAAGTAAAAGATTTTACATAATATAATTAGAAATTATGAAATTATGAAATGTTTGCAAAGTGTGCATTGCAGGCTAGTTTTACTATTTGTCTAGTCATTTGACAAAAGTTACAGGTACATAATTAATACATAGTGTTTCATGACAGTCCCGAAAATTGCCCCAAGAAGAAAACTTGTTTTAATTGCTCAGCCAAATTACGAAGATCCTTGGCATTATTCCCATCTGGCTTAGTATTGTTAATTTCATTATAGCCAAGTTATTTCATCGAAGCCGATGTCCTTTCACAATAAAGTTGAAATTTCATTTTACAAACTTTCTCTATTAGATTTTAGCGGAAATTGTGTCAAGGGACCAGTTTGATTAACCTTCTTCAATATTGTAATTATTACTTTTAACCATAGAATCACCTTTGCTGTCTCAACAACCCATCAATCTTAAAAAATCATAAGTCTATACTATAATGGTTCAATTTCATCATGTCTCTTAGTTCAATTATTTTTATCATCTAATGGTTGGTTACCATCATAAAGTAAATTTGGGGGAAACAGCATTTATCTCAAAACAAGAAAAGTGAAAATCCTTAATTATAGTCAAAGGTAGAATAAACTCGCATGTATTTAGATATTATTTTTTTCTATATAATTTGTGCTGGTACAATAGGACGTTTTTTATTGCATTACCGTGTCCGCGTTTTTTTTTACATTTATATTTGTGTGTGTGCGTGCGTGCGTGCGTGTGTGTGAAGACTAAAATTTCATATCCTGTAAATTCAGTCAGAGTGCATCACGATGATTGTTGTGTTCGTGGTTATTTTAGTTTCTTCTTTTATATCTTAATATTCTTGTTACAAGGTAAGCACGTTATTCCAAAGTGAGATTGAATAATTCTAAGGATATATTACCTGCTTTAATCTGTTATCTGATTGTGAAAAGCAGACTTTATCTTTACGACAATAGATTGGCTCAATCAAACGGAGTCCATGCACAGAATCAAGAACTTTTCATGCACAATGTATGTTGGACAGGCTCTAACAAAGGTAGGTAGGAGTGAAATGCTGTAATAACGTGACTCAAATCAATTGAGGTTTCGTAAATATGCAAGAAGTATTTATTTAGACGTTTAGTTTTGTAGGTATTACATGTATTAACTATTTATTAAGTATCTGAAAATGAAAGGAAAAATTATCAATTTGAAATTTAAAAAAAGTCTTTTGATATATTCGTCACAAAAAATGAAAAAGAAACTAGTCAAGGTAGTATAAAGTATGCAACATATATAATTTACAAATAAAAGAACACAGCATATTTTGTAATGCATTTATTGATAGAAAAAATTAAACAGTTCAAGCAGTCTTTTTTCCGCGTCTGTAAGTAATGTTGTATTATGCTTGGGAGAGATGTTTTGCAATGGCAGCATTCTAAAAGACAAAACAAAAGTATAACAATAAATGGTAATAAAATTAGTCAAAATATCAAACCATAATCAGAGGCGATGTATTTATTTGTTTTATGTTTTATTGTATGCTTAAAAATGCTGAATATTTAAAGTTAGGACTGATTGTTTTGTTGGTTTTTTTCCATTATTTCTAATAACCTTGAAAAGCGAGAAGCAATATTGTCGAATCTGATAACCAATTGTACCTATAACAAATTTCATCTTTCATCTTTCACTTAATTTACATCATAGCCAGTCTCGTCTGTAAGAACACAACTATAGTTTTGTCTCTCGTTTTATTTTTTTGACTTATTACTATAGTGAAATTTGCATTTAACCAAACACACCTGCAACACAAGTTTAGCCTCCTCACTTATCGGTGGCTCCAGAATATCTGTAGCTACAGAAAGTATTAGCCAGTATAAAGCCAGTAGGTCTCCTTTTGTTGACTCACACCAAAATCTTCCTTCAGGAAGAACATCTTCTGGTGCAGTACATTTGAACCATTCCTGTTTCACACTTTAAGTACAAAATATAAATAATTGAGCGTGGAGCACATATTTAATAAAAGACAATGGAATTATCTGCATCGGATGACAATATTTCTAAAACTGTAAAAGAACTTACATCTTTATTCTAGTCCAAGCGTATGTTATATTCCAACTGTTAATGTCCTTAAGACTGTCTGCAGCGGTTTCCTCGCACTTTTCCACCACTTTTATAAACTCCGTATTAGGTTGATCACAGAATTTATCAAATGTGTATCCATCATAAAATACTAGTAGTAAAAGAATTTTTTTTTTAAAAATGCATGTGTAAAACTGGTAACTTGCATAAAATACATTCAATTTGGTAGTGTGTGTATGGATGAAGACCAAATTGAAACCCCTTTTATTAGAATGTAATCAAAACATAAGATTTATTTCTAATCTTAGAGATGTTAGATGCATTTCCTTTCTTAGAGATAAGTCGATTTTAATAAGAAAAAAGCTACTTGTCTTAACTGTTCGCGAAATATGCTTTGCCGGAAAGAAAAATATGACAAGAGCAACTACAGATTGGTTAAATGATTTAACAGCATACTTAATATATGATTAAACAGAAATAACGCCTCAAAATATATCTGATTTGTTTATAGAATAATTACCGTGTTGAATGTACTCTGATGGTTCGTTACCGTCGCATAGAAATTCAAACTTTTCTCTGTAAGATGCTGATATGAATGTCTCTACATCCGGGCACTCTGACACGATGGTATCTTTACAATTGGTAAAAGCTTGCGCCCTATTTTCGTCGCTATATATATATAAAGATCAAATATCGAATGGTCATGTTTTTTCTGATAAAAATTGTTTTCAGTTTCTTACAATTATTTATTGAAGAATTCATTTGGTGGCTAATGTGTTGATGGACCAGAAACAAAATAAAAACTTCATGAGGTTCTTTGCATAGAAAATGTAATGTTTTGCCGTGTGCGTTTATCAGTAAACAACAACAGAGCTTGTTATTTCAAAGGAAGCCGAGAAAAAAATGTTATAAATCACAATCACTCTATAACCAACGATGTATCACTTGGGGGAGTTATAATTCATAAAGCTATGCATAAACGGCTATTCCTCTAAAAAGAAATGATTTAATTTTGTTATACATATGAATTTATATATTTATTACTGATAAACGTTCATTTCCACCAAAACAATACTGTTAATTCTTCAGGAGTGTTGTATAAAATATCTTAGGACAAAATAAGATATTTGACAGATAGATTTTAGTATATAATACATATACCCTGACATTAAAAAACAACATGTATGGTGCAGAACAAATAAGCCATGACATGTACACCAGCACCAAGGATAGCACAAAAATAGCACAAAACTAAGAGACTCTTATTCCCCTGTGTTGGTGGCATAACATAGAGAGCCTTTATCCAGTGCAAATAAATGCTATCAATCTTAATGTTACGACACTAGATTGCATTTTAACACCGAATTATTACAGCTAGGTATCAATCATTCAATTAAAAATATAATAAATAAAATATGAAGCAAATGATGAAATTAATCAGCATTTGATAGTTTACCTTAAGACAAACTTCAATAAAATTATATTATTATTCAATTATAAAATTCGTTATATCACAGTCACACACTTCTTAAACTTATTGCTAAAATATTTGGCAAGATGCCAAGACGCTATACAAAAGTAGGAATGAGAATTTAAAAATGGGTATAACTAAGACTAACAGAAATGCATCATTACTTATAAGATATGTTAATTGACAGCACAATCAGATTAAGATATCGCCTGAAATAACCTGCAGCTGCTCAACATGAAGATAAGACCTTTCTAAATACTAAACAAAGTTTGTCAAAAATGTTTTAGCTTTTTACTTGATTCGTTTGTGTCAATATAAGGCATAAGGATCGGGAGTAAAATATTGCATATATGCATGTGGGATCGAGCAATAAAAAAGATCAATGTATAGGTTACTGTAGAAGAATTAATTTCAGTATAATAATGGTTAAACTATGTTATAAAAGTTGATTTATACCTAATATCAACAGTTAGGAAAATATAAATATAAGATCCAGGAGTGTGAAATAATTCATTCAATTTAAAGAATTCTGACAATATTTTATAATTCCTGAATTATTATTTAACTGACGATATGAAAGACGATATCACGCATAAGTCAAAAATTCGCATTTTTTATCTTTATTATAAGAAAGATAGATTAAAATTGTATCAAATTTTTTACTTCATATTAAGTTATTATGAAAAGAATACTTAAGAGAATAAATGATAGTATCGCTGAAAATCAATGAAAATAAGGTTCTAAACATTCAATGTTTGATTTTTATGTTCATATTAATAATTTTGGTATAACCTAGGTAAACAAATATTTTTTTCGAATCTTAAAAATGGTGTTGTATTTTAGTTTTGACATTTTTATCAAAATACTTCACCTGCATAAGTTTCTGATTCCCGAAAGTATGTTGTCTGAGGTAACATAATCATCGGCAGAGATTATATCATCAATGTGGCGATATATGTTTATACGACTTTCTGATTCAAAACATGTCGAGAATTTAGTAACGATACTTTTGATCTCGGTACATGTCAGTGCGTCTTGAAATTCTTCTGCAGCCCATATTGATGATACTACTGCTACAAGAAGCAAACTTAGCCCTGTAAATATAAGGATAAGGCTCAGTGCGACAGAGTGATTGTTAAAAGGTAACGCATAGAATCAATATCATTGCAAATGCTTATTACATCTAAAGTACCTTTTGCGCTGTATAAGTCGAATATTTCACCGTCGTTCATTTTACGTGAGTGTTTTCAATTAGCTGCGAAGGGAGCGTACATTTTCAGTATAAGGCCTCTTTGACAGAGTGTTAAATGTCGCCGACTTAAATTTACCTGCCACTTACCACCATGGGTCTTTTTATTCTTCCGTGTAAGAAAATTAACCAGCTTGCGTACGAAAGGCTAGTAGTTTTATTCATGTGTTCACACAATGGAGATGCTAGGAACTTCAATCAACTCGGAACTTCTTTCACACATACAGATGGCAATTTGCAATGGAAACTTTTACATAAAAAGACAGCAAAAAGCAAAGCATCAGTAGACTACTTACAATCGGCTTTAAATCAAATACAAATTTAAAAAAAATTATACTCTCATTCAGACATAAAAATAGTAATTTTTATAAAGTACGCATTTTAATATAGACAAGATTGAAATAATTTAAACTAAACCATAATCTACAAAAAAAACAGGACATCAAATATTATTGATAGCCAACCCTATATTTCTTATGATGAAATAAATGTATGTACCGGTACATGACATTATATGTTTAGTTCCCAGTAACTTGAATTTAAATATTGTGCAGCACTTTAATTATCGTATGTTGCATAATTCACTGTTTCACCCTATACGTGTTTAAATGTTGGTCTTTGCTTCTGTTGGTGCCAATAGTTGGCAGTTTTTTTTGCATTGACGTGCGGCTTCGTTTTAAGAATAGGCTCTGTCAAAAAGGGAGAAAATGGAAGGACTCCTTAGGAACATCCGAAACCACAAACTTGAAAAGTAAGAGGCTCTGTTTGATAAAGTCTTTGCATGGAAAGTAGGGGAAATTGCAAACCACCGTTCACGCCCTCTAACACTAGATTAGACAGAATTCAAATTTGAACTTTTATGGTAAAATTTTGCATCTGAAGTTGTGCTCATACGACGTTTATCATTTAATCATTCAAATTTACAACATTTTCTATTTGATATGTGTACGTTCTGTAAAATCCTCCTATGTTTTCTATTTTATATTTTTCAGACAATAAATAGGTTCTATTTCCATTCACATAACTATGAACTTCAAAAATATACTTTTCTTACTTCATTGTTTCTCGATATTTCTATGTGAGGAAAATGATATAAACTTAAAAGATCTTTCATTGAAATTTTGAAAAACACTTTAGTAAGTATTCCCAAAAGTATTCTTATTTCATCTTGATTGATACAATATGTTAATAATTTTTTATATTGATAAGTAGTCATGTTATTTACATGGAATGTAACTATGTGAATAAAGGTACTTACCATTTTTGCAAACCATTTCAGAGTTTAAACGTTGCTTGTCTAGAGGTTGTTTTTAATGGCAAAAATTCCTGTCTTTCCTTTATATTTACAAACACGTAGACAAACGTGTACGTTTCCCAAAACTAATTTTGATACAAAAATAATTTGATGAAATTTCAAGTCCCAAGTGTATTATTCTATTTCAACAATCAAAAGATAAAACGAAAAAAGTAAATTGACAGACAATTTTATTACATCATGATCGTGTTATTTGTTATTTATCTCTTCTACTCTCATATCGCGCACCTAATTTCATCATTTATCAAATAATTTTATAGTCATTATTTGCATAAAATACATTATGACATAATAATATTTTGATGACATAGAAATAACGAGAAACAATGAACTATCATTTATTATGGAGATGTTCATTTCTAAAGTTCGTAGTTATTTTAACCGAAATAGAGCCAAATTAAACCATTTGAATTCCAACCAGTCAGCGAGTGTTTAGCATTTAAAGAGGAAAATTACATATATCTGATAGCTTTAACATCAAAGTCTGTCATCTCATTATGTTTATATCATACAATATTGCACGAGTTAAAGAATTGACGTAAGTATACATTATATAGACAATTACAGTAGCTTTTGGAAATATAGTCAATTTTACACTAACATAGTGAGTATGATATGGCGATTTAGTAATCAAGATCCAGTGCTGTATTATCAAACAAATCTTGGATGGCATCATATTGCTGCGTGTAATAACTGTAAATTCACCATAATTTATAATTTGGATGAACAGATTTCAGTCAATGCATAATTTTGTTCAACTGTTTATGCCTGAGGGAACTTGGATAATCAAGTGTAGTGTTATGCCCAACATGCCGCCTTATGCATCTGTCTGTCTGTTGTCTGTCTGTCTTTATGTCTGTTCGAGAGACTCCGAATCAACACTTAATGGGTTCAACTCGTCACCGTTTTGGTCAACTCGTCCAGTGGTTAACCCGTTCCGTGGTCAACTCTCCCCAAATTCGTCCACTTTTTATTATTGATATTTGATAAATTATCAGAGAGTTTAAGACATATCTTTAGACAACCATGCAAGAGAATTGCTGAAATTGGCAAAGGGATACATTTTTACCATTTCGTGTGCTATATATATTTATGTATGTGTAATATGGTTAAATTAAGGTTTATCTTTTCGCAATCATAATTATAGGTTTTATCTGACAAATTTGTTACTTTATTAACTTACAAACAACAAACACAGAACATTGAGAAGATCACATATCAAAAAACATGTATTGTACAAAACAGAACATATCATAATACTTGAATAACGCTTTGTAATTTGTATTTCAAAATTTCACGTGAAAATCGTGCCAATAGTTATTAAATAAATGCATATTTTCCAAAATATTAATATAACGAACTGTAATTACAGTATTTAAATTCAATTCATTTACTACCAATAAAAACAACAACAACAAAATCTGGAACTCGTTAATTAAATTTAGATTTCGCATGAGAATCAATACAAAGCTTTACAGGTAATGAATTCTTGATATTTGCATATCTGTTAATGCTTTTTTTAAATGTTTTCAAACAGTTATATGGTATATTACGCAATATACATATACATGTGTATGCGCTGCAAATGTCATTGTATGATTTTTTAAAGACAAAAAAAGCAAAATATCATAATTTATGCATGTATTAAAAAAAGAGATGTTTATTCAATCCCTTTATCGGCTTGGGAGAAATTTCGGGAAATAAAGCATAATATTTTTATATCTATCATGGCAACATTTATACTGTCAATTTCCAACAAACAATCATCTCGTTTTATTGACACGCTTTTTTAAAAATTATGAACGCTACGCATTAACGTAACGTTTTTGCACTTGTCATTTTTGTTAAATTCTTTAAACCATTCAGGTTCAAAGAGACGGACAAAATATTTTCAAAACCACTAAAAACTACAAAAGTTAAACGAATATGAATTCAAATTTGGAAACAGTAGATTAACATTTTTTTCAATATTTGCTAACTTACCCGTCTTTATTTAGTATTATGATATCAATTCCATGCACGTGCATTTAAACAAAGATCATTAAAATGCATCTAAAACACATCATTTTATCAATTATCCGATTTTACCAAATTCACTTAGATTTTATTACAGCTGAAAGATTTATATAAATCTTTGTCTTAAATAATAGAAATGTTTTAAGACATTGGTTTAAAATTTATTAGTGACAAGGTGAACAAAACAAGGGGACGAGTTAACTATATTTGGGACGAGTTGACTCATTGAGGACGGATTGACCAAAAACAGGGGACGAGTTGACCACCTAAAAGGTGACGAGTTGACCACGGGGCGAGTTGACCACGGGACGAGTTGACATGATCGCTTTCGAGAAGCTACATAATGTTTTGAAGCAAGATATAACGGTAAACAAACAACATCATCATTTCGATACAGCTGCCGTGGTAAGAGAGATGTAAAATGTGTCGGTTATTATAGATATGTTCACATTTGGTATAGAAAGTTATATGACGTAAATAAGGCCAATACCATGTTCCATTTACTGTAAGTACACATGTACTCTCAGGGGTATTTTTGGACTAGTTTCTTCAATATTTTCAACATTACATCAGCAGGTTTATTGTAACAGTGAAAATATCAGAGAAATGGTTCTTTAAGTGTGCCTCGGATTCCGAACAACAGTAATCATTTGCATTGTTTTAATTCTTTTTGCGTACTTTCCTACGAACCTGAGACGTGTAACTTTTATAAATTGATGTTAATTCATTGAATACAAGGAAAGACATTTTCTTGAGATGCACTTTCAAGAAAAAAAGATTCATCATGTTAAATAAAACTGTGTTAAAGATAATGCATTTTGTATGCATAAATTAAAATTAAATTCGTTGTAGGTTATTTGCATGTTATAATTTAGAATGTTACAGTTATGTACGTGGATATTTATATTCATTTTCTAGCAAATGACATTATTTCATGAGTGAATAATGATCATTCTTTATCAAATAAATAGGTTTAATAGTGCATATGAGTAGTAACAAAATTTGATGTAAGAATGGGCAAGATTTTACGTAGCAACTGGCTATCTTGGTAATAATTTTAATTTGCATACACTCTATGAATCAAATAACCTTCTGTTTATCTATGTAATATAATCGATATACATAAATTTCTGTAGATGACGCACACGTTATATAACGGAACTCTTGTTCTTTGTATAAATAAAAAATAACGTTGTACAGTAGACAGACCAACTGTTTTAATACAATTTAGGCATTTGATAAAACGAATCTGGCATTCAAACAGGCAAAAATGTAATTAAGCTTGCCAGAGGCTGGCAGTAAAATATTCTCCGGAACTCTTGTCATAAAAATGTATATAAAATGAAAACTAATGTCAAATCCTAAAAAAGAGATTAAAGTTAATTTTAACATAATTTCAAATATTTACATATGTCTTTTAATTCGTATTATAAGTTTCGTGCATGAAAAACAAACAAAGGCACTGTGGATCATAAGATGTCTCATTAAAGTATTAAACTATATTTGATTGGCAGACTTCAATTGATTTTTAATTACATTAAATGCAATAGATTAAGCATAAATCATAGATTGATCATTGTTGCGTCTACTTTCTATCTTAATAATATATTTTAATTGATAAGTGTACGTCTCAGTTACTAATAATAGTTTGGAAAACAATAGAATGATCTTCACCTATATTTTATAAATAATTAGCAACTGTCACAACGTTTCTGTCATCTTTGGCAGCATCGAAATTATGTTTCTGCATTTAATTCGAGTTGACGCCTATAACAATTTCTGGCAAGTCTTGCGTGTACAACATATCTTCGTTTATTTCAAACTTGTAATTTTCTGGGCAAAGCTGTTTTTTTACGGATTTATACAAATGTATCACCTTTAGCCTTTTACTGTTTTAAAAAAAGAAAACATGTCCAAGTTTAAAGTGCCTGGAAATAATAGCATTTTGTTTGTGAAGGTCTGTAAAAATGACAGTCTGTGAAAATGCTTTACTATTTAGTATATGTATACGAGGGTTGTTCAAAAAGTTATAGGACTGCAGCTCTAATGTTCACATTTTTTAATTTACGTACATAATTTTACAAGAAACAAATATCGGACCATGTTCTCTATATAGAGTGAAAAATTCAATACAAAATGTTTACAAATAACAATTCTGTGAAATTTTCAAATGAGTAGGGGTACGAAACCCGGCGCACGCTAACAATACAATAAATGACGTTCATGACGTCGTTAACTAAATAAAAAATATAACAATGTCATTCATCCTGAAAGTATTCTCGCTTGTGTTCCAGGTGTCTGAATTATGTGACCATCATCAGGTATCAGGTGTGGAGATTAAACGAGGAAGAAAAAAATCACAATTTCGTTCAACTCTCCAAGAAATATGCCCGATAGCCGGCCATTCTCCACTTTTCTCGAATATGTTTAGTAAACTGGGAACTCAACAAGCCTGGACTTATAATGCTAAATATGCAAAAGCGGTTTATATTATTATATAATGTTCACATGTATGTCAACGTACGTTTTTAAAACAAAATTATTATATACAGTAAAATAACAATATTTATCAATTGAAAGGTATCATTTATTAAAACAAAATTGGAGAAAATACCACAAATCATTACCGTTAATCATGATTATATTAATTTATTAAAACCAAGTATATCTAATGAGATACAATAAAAAAGCGTTTGATAGAAATGTCTTACATACAATATTTGGTGAGAACTGAATAAGTAGACCCGAAGCAGACATAAAAAGTGCCGGACAGTCCGCATACTGTTTACCGTCGATCCATTTACAGCGCTTTTGCAATTGACGTCACTAACGTCCCGTCAATTTTCAACTTTTATTCTCACACTTTCCTGTTAGAAATTTTGTATTCGCCGTTTTTAAATTGATTGCACCAGTCGAAAACGAGTGTCCTGATGGCAGGATAATTTTCCTTTCTTAATTTTATTATCTTGTATGTATCTGAAATAAAATTGCGAATTTGTTGGCACAATGTAACGATCTCACGAATTTCTGTTTATTACTGAGTGCCGTATTTCTACATTTAACGTCATGACCACAGCTGTTCAAAACTAAATAAGTATGCCATTACATGTCTTAATGATGTCAAATTTAGATATAATGTCACTTAAATATAAATTAATGTGTTGGTGGAATATATGGACAAACAAAGTATAAATTAGAAGTACAACTTAGCTTCAATAACTATTTTTATGTGCTGCGCCGGGTGTGTCTTACCATGGTTATTCAATATCACAGGAAACGCGCGTTCATCACAATAAATTAATAAACTTATGCATAAATTGTCGAAAACATTTAAGGATCCCTACACATATGAAAATATTCTAAATTGGATAAAATATGAACATGCAAGACTCTCAGTCCTATTACTTTTTGAACAACCCTCGTACTTTCTAAAAAATAGGTTTTTTTATTTTACTTCAAATGGATGGAGATTTACTTGTACATAATTTTTTTAAGGCTCGGACCTCATTTCCTTTACAGTGTGGGTCCAAGGCTTAAAATTTGTCGGACCTCGTACTTTATAAATAAATCGTAAGTTAATATGGAGCATATCAAAGTTTTTAGTGACAAATTGTAAGGCAAATAAAATACAAGATGCATGTAGATGATAAAATGAAATCTGTATTATTATTTATTTACAATGACATGTTTTGGGTTTAAACGATCAATTCATATAATATATTTCTATAATTCTCCTTAGATTATGGATTTAAAAGTACCAGAAACTTTAAAATCAAACCTTTTTTATACCAAAGATACAAATCAATGGTCAAAAAAGAAACAAGTTATTGTCATACATGCATGTGCGCGTGCTAACACGACGCTAGAGCATCTAAGGGCGGATGCAAGAATCTTTATGTCAGTTAATAGTGAGGAGTTTCTTCCCGTTACAAAGCATATACTATCCAGTTGACGTGTATACTGAAACATATAATCAAAGTTCAAATGTTACCCTTATGTGTGTTACTTCTTACTGTTAGGAGACAAGTACTAGATTAATAAAAGAAACTGGAAGCAAGAAAAATATGTATTCCACGGTAAGGTATTCAGAGCTTTTTGTAGCTAAGTCATTTTCACTTATTATATTAATAAGTAATATTAATGTTACATTCAATGCGATACTTTAAAATTATTAATACAATTATAATTCTTTGTATGTAATAAATTGTATTGAGAAAATTTGGTAGAAAGTTTCACTTGGGTTTTGTAATTATTGTCAAATAATACCCGCTGCAATCTAAACCAATGCTGTAGAATACTGAATCATCCAGTTGTTTCATAGACAATGTAATTGATGCCAGAGGTTGCAGATTGTTAGACCGGTATTTAAGATGACCGTTGCATACGTCTCTTCGATCACTTATGGTGACGGAATAGCTTGTTTACAAGTTTAAAACCATTGCGGTAAACTAAATTACAAACCATTTCGGCTTTAATATCATAATTCTTTTCGTTCTTTTTTAATCATAGTCGGGAGTAATGCATCTTGAGCGAACCCCATCTTAATAACATTTTTTAGTTTGTAAAAAAAACAATGAGAACAAATCCCGTCTTGGTTGAACATGCAAACATCCGCTTACAAACTAACACAACGCGCTAGACCACTGAAATGTGTTGAGTATGTTCATAGACGGAAGTGGAAAGTACAAGCTACGCATCGGCTGCAGCAGAATTAACATTCAAATAAAAAGAAATGTGACATTTTAATTTACACATCATCCGTAGATGTAATCATGCGGCGTTTATCATAGAACCTACAAAGTGATACGTATGTGCCATTGCATGATGAGCGGCGTATCGTCCCTAAGTGATGGAATGCGCATACCCTTACGAAAAAACAATGGGAGGTACTGTATTAAATTAAATTTTGAAAGGGGATCAGAGGTAATTAAATATGCATATTACAGATCAAATGTCAAAAGACAAATTAAAATAGCAAACTTCTTATCCCTGGGCTGATTATACAGTAAAGAAAAAATGTGGAAAATCTATTGAAAGAACTAAAAATACCACAAACGCAACACACATCGATGCCGTGACTGTAAATTACAGAATCTTATAACAAAATCCGTAATGATCGCCAAAAGAAACCTCCAAAATCAATATTGCAGACTCGGTTTGATTAAGCTAGCCCTAGAAACGCAAGCTACCACTGAGTCAAAGAAATGATTAACTGACGTCAGTTATGTAGGTTGGTGAACTACATTACAAATGTGTTTGTTTGAGTAGATGTGTCATTGATTCATCCAATTGATATTGTCATCATTATTTTTTTGAGTACCTTTTGTTTTGTCGTTTACTTACAGTGTTGCCGTATTGCTATTATCTTATGAGCTGTTTTAAACATATATGTGGAATCAATTTAATGATTCATTTGTAAGGAGTAAAAACAAATTAAAATTTCAATAATTTAGGGTATCTAGACCAAAGCGTCAAAATGTAAGTGGCATGTCTTCTTTGAAAATTATTTGATATTTGTAAACTATAAACGTCGGTCAACATTCAAACAAGGTAGTTTTGTCATTTATTTTTAGTGCTGCATTATAACTATTTCCTAATGAGCTGTTATCTATATAATTAATTTGATAATGTATTTGTAAGTAGTAAGAAACACATTTATATTTCAATAGTTTAGAGTAACTAGACGAGCGTCAAAATGTACGTGACATGTCTTCTTCGACAATTATTTGATCTTGTACATTTTATTCGTCGACCAACATTCGAATAAAGGTAGCTCCGACAAACCTTATAGCTTCGGATTTAAAATGCGCATTATCCCTCTTTTAATCCTTTAGATTTGACATTTCTAAAGAATATAATAAATATGGGTTTCTGATTAAGAAATGGAACCGAAAACATTTAAGTAGCATATGACTTTAAATATACTTTATGTCAAATAATGATAAATTTAGTTATTGTTAAGACTTTTAAATTAAACCTTTGTTGAAATTTTTTAAAGACGTATGTATTTGAAAACTTTCTAATTCAGAATATTATAGGTCAAAAGCACATTTTCTTTACTTATAATTCAATATCTTAATATGTACAAAAACACTGTTTCAATGCTACAATTTATTCAAAAGGAAAATATAATGAAAACATACATCTTATATAACGATAAAATAATTCAGAATAAACAATTTGCTGAAATGTTGTTATATGTATCAATGATATTTATAAAAGGTATGTGTGTTTTAAGCTGAAATTGTGAATGGCTATTGAATTGTCAACAATAATTCGCTAAAATTGCCTATGTAAAATGCAGTCAAGAAACCATTATCTAACATACTCAAAATAATTTGTCCTCCTTTCAACTGAAATCAATTCATTTTAATTGTTTCATTCATTCAATCAGTATCTAACGTTCGAGAAAGGAAGAAATAACGGACTAGAACTTGGTAGATCTGGTAGCATCCGACAACGATGCTTGGGCAGTTTTCTTTTGTATGAACACTTTACAGAACACTTTTTGAAATGTTGTTCGAAATTTACCACCTGATATGCAATAAAAGAAGAAATTGACAGAATTTTGAAATTCCGTTATAAAAAAGCCGAGGGTTGTATAGAAAATGAATTGGGCAAAAAAATGTGGATCTTCAGCTATCAAGATACTTGGTTCCGGATAAACATAGTGAAACACCAAATTGATAGCGTAAGGTATGTGCAAAACTAGGAAACAGACCGATATTGATAACAATAAGATTGTCATTTTCCTGTTTTCGCTTGCTTTTCTATCAATGGTGTCTTGATTTCTAGCTATATTTATACGAGCTTTAGTCATGGTGCTAAGTCTTCAAAGAATCGCTATATTACAAGTACAAATGCAAACAACTGGGATATATATATAATAAAGTGATTGTGTGTGAGACCAAACTGCATTGAAAAAAGCTGTCTGATAACACACGGACACGGTAACTTTGCCAGTCCAGTAGTTGCGAACGTCATATTCTGTTAGATAAGGTATTCCTAACAACAAACAGAGCAACAGAAGCAATACTAATGTAATTTTAGTGTTTCTGACAGAACACCATGTTGCTAATTTCATAGGAAATATAACTGCAATAAATCGCTCTATTGTCCAAGACATCAAAATCATGTTTGAATATATCAATGATAAGTGTATAATATACTTTGGCACTAAGCAACCAGCTAGACTCACTCGCTCAGTGTTGATTGACCACAACTGATATGCACATCTTGTTACTACTGTACTAAAATCAGCAACTCCCAATGTAATCATGTACATTTCAGATGTATGACGCGGTTTTATGTTTGCTGCTGTTATGATCGTGAGAAGATTTGTGATCATCCCAGGAATATTTGGAGCATAAACGAATGCATTCGTCAAAGCTTTATAATAAGTATATTCCTTAAAGTCTCTATAGGTAACAATTGTTTTATTTGACAATTTTGTGATATTATTTGTCAGTGTACAGTTCTCTCTTTCTACTTTTTTGCCTGAAACGGAACAATTTATGGTTTGTAACAAGCTGGTACTTATGCTGTCCACATATGGAGTAGGTTTTGTGTGATTTGTATCTATGAAATGGTCATCCGTCACACCGGAAGCAGGTTCTGTGGTTACAAAATTTGTATGTGATATCGTTGATATTGTTTTGAGTTCCTTATTTTGTATTGTTGATGAGCTACTTGAGATCGCTTTCATGTTTGCAAAAATCGATGCCAGAATCAGCACTATAAGACTTCCCACTGATATAACTGAACATCCCATATTTACCTGTGCATGAAAAATATACACTAAAATTCAACACAAGTTAGCATGAATGCCATATTACCAATCAAAACTAAATTATAAAATAATCAAAATATTTTATGTTTATTCATTACTGAACTCCCAACATTCATCATTGAAATTTTTACAGGTAAGTACAATTGACCTTTAGCGCAAATTTAAATGTTTGGATTATGGAAACAATGAAAGCAGAATTGCAGTTAATCAATGTGGCATATAGCAATAGATGAAATAAATGTTTTAATTATGTAACACAGTAATCAATATTAACATTAAAAAGAGTTGGAATGAAACAAAGTAGTGTAAGCAAGCAAATTTAGCACTGAAAGAGTACTGTTAATTACAATCTTAAGCATATTCAATCTATAATTCTTAAATAGTTAAAAAAATGAAAGTAATATTTTAAGTAATAAAATTAAGTAGTGTAAAGTAGTATTTAGTATCATTAAGTAATATATAGTATGGAAATATTTAAGTATTATATGCATTGATCTTAAGCGATAATGGTGACTTTTTGTAGTAATATCGAATTAACTTCAAGAGAATGTTTGTCGCACTGTACTACTTTCTTTCGTAGGAAAATAAATATTTCCAAAACTTCTTTGTATGTTACAAATGTTTCTTTTTTCACAATCGAAATAAAATATTTTACACCAAATCAAACGTTAAATTACGCTTCATATTAATTGAATTATATTTTCTCACCCTTATAAAATTTGACTACAAGATATGTTCCAAAATCTCTTAACGTCAAGTACTTTTAACTTAGTATTAGGACAATTTAATACAAGTAGTCCCTTAATAGTTAAGCAAAGTCTGTTTTGAATAACATGAACATTTCCTAACAAAAGTTTTCAACAAAATAATCTAGGAAACATGAAAAGTTACATAATGTCCAATTTAGTTATGAAACTGAATATTACAAATATTTAAGAAAAACAGTTTCATAATAGACCAATCCACTTTCATGTATTTATATTAAGAGATGTTGTTGTGAGCCAAAGTAATGATACAAACACAGTCAAAAGGGATATACTTACGTTTTACTGGTATGTATTAAATGTTTTGTACTTGTGATATTTCTTCTGGCTCAGTTTTATTGTCTGAAATTGTAAATTCCTTTATAATTAACATCCATTTCTTGAAACAATCATATTCTTTTATAAAAGTTAAAATGTTAAAATCATATGTTTCAGTCCAAATACAAGATATATTTACACTCAAACCTTGTGAAGCATCTTTTATATATGATTGTTAACGACATTGCGTTTACAGCTATCATTAATGATTTGTCTAGTAATGATCGAAACATCTTCATCAGGATTTACGTAAAGAGATCTTGCATGTGTTGATGAAATTTGGATAATCATTCATCGATAAACTATCAAGAAAACGCATTAACCAAAAGTTCAAAGCCATATTCTAACTTCCTTGTAGGTCAAGGTACTTATTGTTTCATCAATTTTATAATATGATAAACTTTTTTACAACTACACAATTCAACTAAATGTTGACTATTCATTTTCGTTTAATAGATGTCTGGTGTTTGAACCTAAATACGAGTTAGGTACCACAAATTTATGGCATACTATCAGTAATTTCTGAGCTTCATTTCTTTTTAATTTTCAAATCGTGTTATTAGATGACAAGAAGTCGATACTTGTTCTATAATTAAGGAGACACAGATCAAAGATTCTTTAATTAAGAAAAGGATCACGCCGAAAAATTGAAATTTGAAGTTTTTACGGAATACAGTCGTTCTTAAGGAACAAAGTTAAACCTTCCACAAGGTAAGTGGATTGGTTTAAAACACTTTTGAAAAACATACTTTATCTAAATGTAAGACTCGTTGCTTTGATTCTGATTTGATTTAAAGTAGATCATCATCATGTGTTAAAAGGTCAGTTTTTGCAAGAGTTTCATGTGAGAAAACATTATTTCCAAGTTTCATCAATAGTTATCCAGTTGTATAAGAGAAATCGAACAAAAGAGAATGTAAACGGATGTATTACGTACGTTAAATAGTTCTAATAGCTCGCACTCACATGCAAACATGTCGCATTCGAAAGGATAGACGATGAAAACTTGCTTTTACAAACACCCGTAATTTAAGCTTTCAACAATATTGATCCTATACTTATAAGCATCTTACATCATAGAACAATTTGTAGAGCTTCTTACATTAATTGGCAGGTTTACTCTATCACACATACAGTCCAAGAAGGACATAATCTACTAGTGAATGAGACTACAAATAAATATACAAAATGTAACTTTTAACCTTATTCAAACAAACCAGCAATGACATACGGTATTGTACATGAACATGAACCATTATAGAAAACATGTTAATCTATCCTCGGGCGAAAAGAATTGGCCCATATACTATTACACGTACAAGTATTATGTGTAGAAATATTTACGGGTTTTAAAAATCATTGGGGTTTTCATATGTAAATTCGTGAACAGGTACATAAACTGTTAGTTTAAACATAATTATAATATGCGTTAGAAAATAATATGTTTTTGACATTTAATTTACATGTTAACCAAGTCAATTTGGCTCGTTTTCCAATTTAATTATAAAATAAAATTTGTTGTAGTAACGTGTAGTTGATTTAGATGTTGTTGTCTCTATTTTTGTTGCATCTTCAGATCTTTCCTGTTGTATATATTTCCTTGTTAACGGCCATTCATGACTTGTGAAATGGCAAAAGTCATTGGATAGGAGGCTTGATCTAATTGGTAGTTAATTTAACCAACACATGCAACATGTTGAACTATTTCCTTAGGTAGATGTTTTGACCGTCATAGTGAACTATTAACGCAAAATAAATAATTTTCCAAAAAATGTATCTTAGCAAGAACGTAATTATAATGTCCATCTTTTACAACTATTTTTAATGGAATAGGGGTAACTTGGGAAGGATTACATAGTTGACACTAATAATAACACGTAAGTTTGTCAATACTTTGATTAATCAGAACATCTTCACTAGGATTTAAGTTAAGAGATATTACATGTGTTGATGGAATTTGGACAATTAGTCATCGATAAACTATCAAGAAAACACATACATAAAAAAACATCACAGTCAGAATCTTAACTTCCTTGTAGATCAAGATATTTTTATTGGCCTGGTTTCAGCATTTTGATACTTGAAGTTTGTTCGAAATCGTAAATCAAACACCACATGTAGAAAGAAAAGAAATAGTAAGTATCTGTACGTTATACTTTTACAACAACACAGTACAATTTAATATTGATTTCATTTTCATAAAAATTAACATGATTTTTAAACCCAAATGTGTTGTGGGTAATACAAATGTATAGCATGAAACATTTTATCTTATTTCTTGTATTGTTCAAAATAATGTAATTATTTAACAAGAACTATAATCGACCACTTCAGACAGACTATAAGTTCTACAATGAAAAAGTATGTCACACTGAACCATCAACTTTGAAAGTTATCAAAGTACAAGTTAGAGTCAACGATAAAAAAAAGGTTTTACGGACTAAAGCGAACTTTAAAACTGAAGCAGACACCTCCAAAACATTATAACACTTTCAAAACTACGCCTAATCTGAGTTTGAGGCTCGTTGCTTTGATTCTGATTTGATTTGACAGTATATCAAAATCATATTGTTTCAAGAACAATTATTCAAGAGTTTTATGTAAGAAAACATTTTCCCAGTTTCATCATCAATAATGACCAAGTGTTAAGAGATGAAAGAGAATGTTAATGGATGTATGACGTACGTTAAACGGTCCCTATAACTTACACTCACATGTTATCATTTTATGTTAATTGGCAGACTTATTCTATCAAAATTGCAGTTCAAGACAGCAATATCGTCTATTGAATGAAAATACAAATAAAAGCAGAGGCTCAAAATTCCATGGTTTTTACATGTCATCCCTAGTTTTAGAAATTCATAAACAAAAATTCATATTTTTGTTTATTTTTTATTTTTTGTCCCTTAGTGACAATTTATATAATGATGTTGAGGATTGAATACCACTTAAGTCGGTGCAAGGGGCACTTAAGAGTAGTGCACTTTTCATTAGATTTGTAGATATTTCTACTGTACATATATTTGCTCTTTGTGATTAGCCAGTTAGTCATATACTTAATTATAGCAGCGAACTTCGTGGTTTTATACTTATTAAGCGATTGAAAGAATACACACTTATTTAATTTTGTAAACGCACATTTGGTGTAAAAAACAACAACTCAGAATGATTTAATATGGTGAACTCGGCGAAATATCTTTCCAACCATTGCATCACTATCACATTATGAGATACTGGAGTGAAATGTCACATTTATATAAAAGTAAGAATAAGTTTGGCAATAAAATTCATATTTTGTACAAAATGCGATAAGGAATATTCCCCAAATTAAAAAACTGGTGTTCATTAATTTAGTTAAAAAAATGTTTGATGCATAATTATTATGTTTTGTATAATGCGTGGCTTATTCAAGGTGTTGTTAAGTATTGACCTATTAAACATTATGTTATATAATTATTGAAGTATCTTTCAGTACAAAACTGGTGTGGTAGATTAGTTAACTCTGGCAGAAGTCTCAAGTGTCAATATTGAACGGTTTTGAAAGGATCTTACAAGGCTCATAGACCTCATACAGGATCCGGTAGATGGACAAAAGAAAAAGTAAATTTTTTTACCATGTTAAAGTCGGTGCAAGGGGCACTTAAGAGTATTGCACTTTTCATTAGATTTTTAGATATTTCTTCTTTACATATATTTGATCTTTGTGATTAGCTGGTTAGTCATATACTTAATCATAGCAGCGAACTTTGTGGTTTTATACATAGTAAGCGATTAAAAGGGTACACACTTATTCAATTTGTAAACGCACATAAGGTGTAAAAAGCAACAACTTAGAATGATTTTATATGGTGAACTCGGTGGAACATCTTTCCATCCAATGCTTCATTATTACATTATCAGATACTCGAGTGAAATGTCACATAAAAGTAAGAATTAGTTTGTCAATAAAGTTTTTATTTTTAACTAAAATGTGATAAGGAAAATTACCCAAATTAAATAAATTGGTGTTCGTTTGTTAAAACAATTTTTTTATGCATAATCATTATGTTTTGTATGATGCGTGGTTTATTCAAGGTTTTGTTAAGTATTGACCTACTAAATGTCATGTGATATAATGATTGAAATATAATTATATTTGTACAAAACTGGTGAAGTAGATAAGTTAACTCTGGTAGAACTCTCAAGTTTCAGCCATATCCAAATTTCCTATCAATATTGAACGGCTTGAAGGGATCTTACAAGGCTCATAGACTTCACACAGGATCCGGTAGATGGACAAAACCAAAAAGTAAATTACATTTTTACATGTTTAAATGACAGAAAATGTTTTCTTGTTACGTCTTAAAGGACAAATACCATTTTATATGAGAGCGTAATGCTTGACAGTTGTCTGCAACAGATGTTTAATTTAATCATCAATTTGAAAACGCATAAACGCTCATATCCTGATTGATATATAAGTACATTGAGCTTCTGGTCTAACGCAAGTATTAATCATAGAAAATCATTAAAAAATATTATAAAACAGTAATGCAATGGAAACATGTATTTTGACTGTTTTATATGTTCGTGGTTTTCGATATGGCATTTGACTTCGTTTGTGTTAGCGGGTTTATAAAATGTTAGATTCAATTTAAATACGTTTTAGATAAATATGTTTTGAAAATGTGGTCATCTTTGGTTTCTATGTTTTCAAGTTTTTTCATAAAATCAAATTTGTCTTTGGCTCGTGTCGTTGGTTTAGTTTTTGTAGTCTCTCTAACTTGACAGATCTTCAGATCTTCACATCTTTTGTATATATTTCCTTGTTTATTTCTCATTCGTGACTAGCAAAATAACAGTAGTGATTGGATATGAGGGTTGATCTCATTGGTAGATTATTTTACTGACACATGCAACATCTCTTTAAGTAGTTCCTTGGGTAGGTGTTTTGACCGCAATAACCAAACATTAATGATACTTATCAACGCAAAATCGTTGAGCATCTTAAAGTAAATAACACGTGCTAAAAACAACTTTTTTATTGTAAATATATTTTGTTTGTATTTAAAAGTATTTAAAAGTATGACAAGTCATTTTTTCCCTGAAAATGTTTTTCAAGACGCGTCTGGAATTGTTATGTGCATTTTCGACAGCTATTGTAAAATGGCATAGACGGAATTTGAGAACGACTAAATTACTGACACTAACAATAACATCAACACTAAATTAGGAGCATGAATGCCCATTTATGTAACTTTGAGTTTCATTACATTTTTGCTTTAATTGATATTTCAAAGTTAACCGACTAACTCTATCTCTCCATTGGTGCTGTATACATTTGGAACACCGAGGTACAATTCTCTTGTCTTTGTATGAAACACGTCATGTTATTTAAAGACGACCTTGATTAATTACTAAGATATTAAAATTATTTAATTATACCATTTTATATTTTTAATTACTATACCACGAAGATGATGAAAAAAACTCGGCCTTAATACTTTATTTACTTAATATGTGTAACATTTTTGTGAGATTAGTTTGAATTACTGGTAGCTTTTTATTATGTTTTATAAAGTCAGTGTTTGACTCAGTTTATTAATTGAAGTGAAAGCACGGTCCAACTTAAATCGGTTTTTAATTTCCTGAATATTATTTAGTAATTTTACCCACAGAGTGCTGATTTTCTATTACACTTTTAACACACTATATTGAGTTTAGTAAGAAACAGTTGTGTGCAGTGTTCTTTGGAGAGAATAACAACCTCATACATATTAAAAAGGATATTCTTTAACAAATCTTTCAAACAAAATTGTGTTTATTGTATCTGTTCTCAACTAGTGGAAACCACATTTTTAGAAAAAAGACATAGGCATACAGAAACCGCTAGTAGTTTAAGTTGTGTCATAGTTTAAATAGTTACGCCATTCGTGTGAATACTGTTTTTCAAGCTCACTGGATGAAATAAAATTTCATCTTTCATCCAAACAAACAAATATCATCTAAACATTCAACTATGATAACTTGTATAAACGATTTTTTTTATTTATATATAAGGTAAATATGGAATGTACAGAAATATCAGTGGGAAGTCGTACGGTCCTAATTGGTTTGCAAACAAAACAGGGAGCTAAAAACAATCTCAACGGTATCGTCGATAAATATTGTCACGACTGGTCGTTATTCCGGTGTAACAGATTACATTGTGACAAATTTTTTTCAATGATATTGTGACAGATGAAATTGTGACAGATGGCATTGCAACTAATTATATCGTGACTGATGACATTTGACAGATGGGATTGTGACAGATTAACAGTTCATGAATTCGAAAGACATAATTCCTTTTTTCTGATAACGACAGCTGAATGCCACTTTCTTCGAAACGCTTAATTGCTCTAGATTGAATGATAAATTGGAACTAGGAAACTGTTCAATTGATGTAACAATAGTTTTAGATAAAACAATCGTCACCTTTTTTATAAATATACACATTACAAAAATATGGTTTAAATAATATAAGAGTAACAAAATGTACATATCAGATGTTGCCCACGAACGCTAATCAAAATAGTTTAATAAGTTGCAAAATTCCCTGATTTGTCATTCACGTAACATTGATATATTCAAACGTGATGCTCATGTCTTGGACAACTGAGCGATTTATTGCTGTAATATTTCCAATAAAATAAGTAAAATGGCGTTCTGTCAGAAACACCAAAATTTACATTAGGCTTGCTTTAGTTACTCTGTCTACTACCTGGTATATAATTTTTGACTGAATATCACGCCTTTACTTTTTGGACTTGTTAAGTACTTGTATCCGTGTGTGCAGAAACAATATTATTTTATACTGTATACATGGTATAGTATTACACAGCTTCAGTTTACCATGTCTATATTCCAGTGGTCTCCGTATGCGCTTGCAATATAGCTATCCTCTGTAAACTCAGTGGCAAGTCTAAAGTCCGAAAATATATGACTACTAATATCAAGTAGACATTGATTAATAAACAAGTAGTAAACAAAAGAATGGCCGTGATGTTGAATGAATTAACGAACGAACAAATTTATTTCACATAAAAAAGAGAAAATAGTAATCCCTAAACAGAGTCAAAAACGACAAAATTGAAAATGATGCAGGTTCGGATTGTTTGGACCTGTTCAGTTTTTAGTTTCTGTACAGTTTCTAGTGACGACTAGCCACTACATTTTACAAGTTAACATTTAGGTGTACATAGAATATACAATTAATTGTGATAAATATCAAAATGTATATCAAAAAGATAAGGATATGATAAAAATTTCGGTTGATCTCATATTCATGTTGATGGACATTACATGATTGAACATGTTTGTTTAAAATTAAATCATTCTATAAATCATCAAAACTAAATAAGAAACATCATGGTGTGAATTAATTTCGCGAAAATTAATAGTAGCATGTTTGAAACTTTAATGAATTTCATTTTATATCAATAGCACAAAAGTAATCATGCATAATTTTGCTTGCTTTATGTTATATGATAAGCATGCCATTTAATATTTTACAAATAATTCGATTGATGTATAACAATACCAAAATTTCGAATTTTTCATATGCAAAATACAATGTCTTATTAAAAGTATAAGTGATAGTAAAAACACTAAGCACTCATTGGATTATTTGTATGTTTTTTTGATTGGTTTTTACGTCACACTGACACTGTATAGGTCGTATGGCGACGTTCCAGCGTTACTGGTGGAGGAAGGCCTCAGGTACCCTTCTGTGCATTATGTCAGACACGAACGCGCACCTGAGTAGAACCATCGACGTTCCGTAAGCTAGCTGGATAGTTTCTTCACATGAAAGAATCCAAAGTCCCTGTCTGAGTTCGAAGGGGTGAGGGGCAAATGGTTTGATTACTATCAGATAATATGCATTTTTCGTAATAACATTAACTTTATTTCTTTTTATAAATGTAGCAAATTAAAAATAAAAATCGTCCGATATTAGAGATTGTTTTCTTTCTGTTGATGTTTTCTTAGTATGCATTGTAATTCACCGTTTGCCCCACACTGCCCTAATACGCACAATCATGGTATGTACAATGTCTTTGTTATGCATCATATATTTCTGAATAATGCATTTAGAATGTGCTTCATACAATATACAATGTTTTACATCATTGTCATTAACAAGCATCATTTTTACAAATGATACATTACAAATAATGAACGATATATTAATTGTTCGGCTAGAAGAATCTACTCGAACGTATTTCTAGTGATGCATGTAATGATACTATACATTTTGCTAACATTAAATTATTTGACTTGTTTATGGATGCAAAAAATAAAGTTGTGTAAATTTAAACTTATTTCACTTTTTTCTAAAAGATTTATTTATTTACTTTAGTCTATTAGGATATTATGCAGGGCAATTAAGAACAGAATAGATCTCGTTCTCTATTTCATTACCATTACATATTTGACATACTCTAAGAAGATTTCTCTCTTAAATTATCTCTCCCATATCTGCCAGTCTGAACTCTAAGACTATTTGCGGATATACGCAACCTTTCTAATCCCATCCGTAAGTTACGAGATGCGATATTGTTTAAATAGGGTTCCATTTTAATATATCTTTTACATATTTGTACAAATTTAAGACCTCCGTATTGTTGATACTAGTTCGCCATGCTTGTGTAAATTCGTCTATCAAACGTTGCTTAAATATACTAAGAAACCGCATAATCAACAGAAAGGTTTGCATTTCTATTGCTTATAGCTTTTTTCCATTTACATAAAAATCCATATTAAGACAACAGAGTTTATACATTTGTAAACTACTTGGATTTACCATTTAAACAACCATTTAAGTCTGACTCTACTATAATCAGAAAAATAGCATTTTTACTACTATGACATTATTGTAGCCAATATTTAACTATACGGATATATCTATTTATACACAAGGGGTATCTACCTTACTCTCCGTATTACATGACGACTGTCTCACATCCAATAATGTCTTACAAAACATTATGTAAAGTTTCTAATTGTTTTGATTTCACAAAATCCCATATTTCACATCCATAGTTTATTGTATACTTACCAAGCGAATCGGTAGAGTATCATGTTTCTTTAATTTTGCCATGAGTGTACTTGTTGCTTTAAAACATTTATCATACACATTTTAGGTATTTAATGAATAATTAAAAGTAACACATAATATTTAATGATAAGAATCATTTACATTTTCAAAAATGCATGGATTTTTAACGTAGAACCACATTTTTCCTTTTTGCAAGCCTCCCTGCTTTCTAAATACCATACATTTTGAATAATCAACATTAACAAAAAAAACCCAAGTATTATACTACTCATATGGCTTATCTAATGCCGATTGCAAATCAGGCGGATTTGTTGCTAGAATAACCATGTCATCAGCGAGAAGTAATAATATGATACAGATCTCATTTTAAAGTAGACCATGGTTTACTCTTTTTTGCCAGTTTAGCTCAAAATCTTCAATAAATAAGGAGAAAATTGTCGGGAAAATTATCTCCCCGTGACGTAATCCCATTGCGATATCGAAAAAGTCAGAATAATTTATATTATCACCTGAACGTATAACAACTTTACAGATTAATGCATACTTCTAATAATGCGTAGAATTTTACCATTAAAGCCTATATTATCAAGCTAATCCCAAAGAAATTTCTACAAATAAAGTCAAAACAACGTTTCATATCATTAAATCAACAATACAAACGATTGATATACATATGACTTGATGTTAATACATTAAGTACAAGGACAGGTATTTTCTTGACACGCTGTTTCAGGAAAAAAAAATCCGTCATGTTCAAAATTGTGTTATAGACAATGCATTTTGCATAAAGAAATTTAAAAAATTAAATTCGTTGTACGTTGTTTGCATTTTATGATTAAACATGTTGCAAGTACATGTATATTGATAAACATTTTCAAGCATACGATATTATCTTTTCGAGTGTATAATGAGCATTGCTTTATCAAATAAATGTAACCAAGTGCTATTTTTAAGGTTTTTGTTATTATTTAAATAGACAACTTGTCTTGTAAACTTGGTCACAGGGTGAGAAAATATGCAGTCTGACCGGGACTCAAACCAGGGACCCTCGTAATACCGTACCGCGGCTCTACCGACTCAGCTATCCTGCCGCTTACACATATTCTCCCCTAAATACTGAACAGTTCTGAAGCGTGACATACTCCCCTGCTATATTGAAATTCGTCCTCGAATTTCACAGAGATACAGAGCAATGTAAATTAAACTCTGAGCTATATACCGTCACGGCGCCCAACGTAAAAGTAAACTTGGTTGTGTTTTTATATATGGACAATTCTAATGGTACATAATGTTCTGTTTATTTATGTATTATAGTCATTATACATATATTTCTGTAGATGATGCACGCGTTATATAACGGCACTTTTGTTCTTTGTATAAATGAAAATAAAAGTTTACAGTAGCCTAATTGTTTGATGCAATTTAAGCATTTGATAAAACGAATCTCAAACAGGAAAATGTATTTAAGCTTGCTTAAGGCTCACAGTAAAATATTCTCCTGAACTTTTGTCATAAAAATCAAATGAAAACAAACTAATGTCAAATCCTATAATTGAGAATAAAGATAATTTTAACATAATTTCAAATATTTGCCTATGTTTTTTAATTCGTATTATAAGTTTCGTGCATGGAAAACAAATATAGGCACCGTGGATCACTTGACGTCTGGTTGTCTCTGAATATTTTCATGTAAGTGTTAATCTATATTGGATTGACAAAGTTCAATTGATTTTTTAATTACAATAGATTAAGCATGAATCAAAGATAGATCATCGTTGCTTAAGTTTACGTATTTTTGACTTTTCCAGTTGGTAGTCATTTTTGAGTAACAAATCAGCAAGGCATGACCTAGAAAGTCCCTAAGATGAACCATAACCAAATTCGGACCATAAATATTTTGACAAATAACAAAAGTGACGTAATATGTAATGTTATAACTCTTAAATATGCACCCTGGTAATTTATGATATCACAGCCAAGTGCCGCTTGTATACACAACATATGCACCCTGTTATTTATTATGTTACGGCCCAGTGGCGCTTATATTGTATAATCTATTTATTTATGAAGTAGGTTACTGGGAAAAGGTCTTCATTTTTATAATCATAAGAATAGATTTTTATTTTATGCTTTTCAGTGGATTACTGATTTATCCGTGAAAATTACATTTGATAATTTCACAGTGAAAATTATCAAAATATAATTTCACACTTTTCAATGACGAAACTACTTTTTTAAGATTTTCCCCATGTGGTACCTCAATTTTATTTTTGCTGACAATTCTGACAATGTCAGGCATTTTAAAGAAAAAGCAAAGCTGAAATTGATAAATAACTTAAATGTCAAAAGCAATAAAAAGAAGAAAACTTACTTCTATTCATTCAAATTCCAATTACCATAATTCGTCTCTAAATTTTTTTGTTTCATTTTTACAGTCTGAAAAATACATTCTTTCCCCATGCAAAATTGCTCTTGATGACATTTGGGCATATTAAAGTATCCTACGAGCAATAACTGCCGTATGCTTTATAAAAAATTGAAAAGCAATGCCAGTAATCACTCGAAGAATAAGTAAAACAACCCAGCGTTCCTGTGCAAGCTTCCAAGTTTTCAATTTTCCTAGCTCATTTTTTGAATGTTTTCACATCTGTCAACACTTATTTTTTGTCTGTTACAATCCTCAAATAAGTTTTCTTTCTTTTAAAAAGGTGTATGACTCACAAATCCAAATTATATCCCTCTGAATCTTTCACAATTATTTTCCTCCCATGAAATACAACTTTAAAAAATTGGCTGCCGCTTACATTTTACAAAGCCAGGTCTAATATAAATTCGCAGTAAGTAACAGAAATATGGATGGATGGTTGGACTTTTTCTCCTACAAGAATTGTTTGTTTTTATTATTAAAACAAGCGATCATTCATATTTTTTAATAAAATGAATAAATATCACCGTCATTTAATGTTGATTGGCGGACTTATTTTTCAGCTCAAGACTTCTTGTTTTTAATGAGAAATTCCGACTAAACGGGGCTCTCAATGGGGAAAACAGATTTTAATATTAACGTTACTGTTATACTGTTTTTAAAGCCCACTCGATGAAATAAAATTTCATCTCACACACAAACAAACAAATATCCTCTATGTAATGTCAAAATTATCTTATTATCGTCTGTTGCGAATCTAACGTTATAAAAGTCATTGTCAGATGGTTTTTGTTCTTTCAGAAATATTTTTTGAAAGATTTTGTATATAGCCTAATTTTCTAAATGACAGAAAATTACACAGAAAAATAGAAAATGACTATTTAAATTTATATATGGTATTATTAGTGTGCATTGGTGTTAATAAAATATTAAAATTTGATTTAGTAACCAGCTTAATATCCTGGCATTAGAGAAAATCTAATGAATATATTCACTTTGAAATTTCGCTGTTTAACCAAATAGCGAGAATTAATCCCATTTTTTTCTTTTTGTATTTCTTTTTATTGTCCTGATATTGAATTTATGTATGCATAATTGAAAGATCAATAACTTTTCAATAAACTAACATTATACGCGGTCTGTATAGTATAATCCCCCATTTGCGTTACATCCGTTAAGGGAAGTTACTCTTCCTTGACTTAAATGAAAGGGTCTATATCCTGTAAAGTGATTGTCCACGGTTTTGACGGACCTCGTATTTTATAAATAAACGGTACGTTAAGATGAAACATATAAACATCTTTAGTGACAAATTGTAAGGCAAATGAAGTACAAGATGTATCTAGATGATAAAATTAAATCTTTGTTATAATTTATTTACAATGACATGTTTAGGGCTATGACGATCCGTTCATATCATATATTTCTATAAATGTCCTAAGATTATGTATTTAAAGTTACCAGAAACTTTAAAATGAAACATTTTGTATACCAAAGATACAAATTCATGGTCAAAAAAGAAACAAAATATTGTCGTGCATGTATATTCAATCAAGTTGACCCGTATACTGAAACATATTATCAAAGTACAAACGTTACCCTGAAATGTATGTTACTTCTTACTGTTAGGAGACAAGTACTAGATTAATAAAACAACTGGAAGCAAGAAAAATATGTAATAATATATTCCACGGTAGGGTATATTTGTATTCAAAGGTTCTTGAAGCTAAGTCATTTTCACATAAATAATATTACTGTTATTTTCAATGCGATACTTTGAAATTTTTTATACAATTATAATTCTTTTGTATGGAATAAATTGTATCGGAGAAAATTTTGTAGAAAATTTCACCTGGAGTTTGTAATTATTGTCAATAACCGCTGCAATCTAAACCAATGCTGACGGAATAGCTTGTTTTCAAGTTTAAAACCATTGCGGTAAACTAAATTACAAACCATTTCGGCTTTTAAAATTTAAAAGTTCTTTTTTTTCTTTTTTAAAAAATTAGTTTGGGGGTTTTTGCATCCTTTTAAAACGAAAAACCCCAAAAACTTAAAGAAACATTTTTTGTTTTAAAAAGAAACAATGGCGAAAAAGCCAAAATTTGAAACAAAATCCCCCTCTTTTGGTTTAAAAATGCAAAAATCCCCTTACAAAAACTAACCAAAAAACGCGCTTAAAACCACTGAAAATGGGAAAAAAATTTAAAAGGTTAAAAAATTGAAAAAATTTTGCAATTAAAAAATTCAAAATAAAAAAAATGTGAAATTTTTTTAAATTTTCAACCCCCATCCGTAGAAAAGTATTCATGGGGGGCGGGGTTTTTCTTTGAAAAAACCAAACCCAAAGGAAAAATTTCCCCTAAATTTTCCAAATTTTTTGAAAAAAGGGGCGGGTACGTTCCCTAAGTGATGGAAAAAAGCGCAAAACCCTTACGAAAAAAAACAAAAAGGGTGAGTAAACCCCCGTTTTTAAATTAAAAAATTTTGAAAAAAGGGGTACCAAAAAAAGGTAATTAAAATAAAGCCAAAAATTTCAGAAAAACCAAAATTTCAAAAAGGAAAAAATGGGGGAAAACCCGCCCCTAACATTAAAAAAACCCCGGGCCCGAAATTAAAAACAGTTTAAAAAGAAAAAAAAAAATGTGGAAAAAAACTATTTGCAAAAAAAATTTAAAAAAAAAAAAAAAAAAACCAAAAAAACCCCCCAAAAACCCCCAAAATCCCCCCCATGGCCGGAAAATGGGAAAAAAAAAAAAAAATTTCCCCGAAAAAAAATCTTTATAAAAAAAAAATCCACCAATTTATCTTCCCCCAAAAAAACCCCCAAAAAACCCAAAATTTTTCAGCCCCGCTTAGAAAAAAATTTTAATAAAAACCCTTGGAAACGATTTGCTTTACAACTGAAAATCAAAAGAAAAAAGATTAAAACCCCAAAGCCCCGTTAAAGAATGGTTTTGGGGAAACTACATTCCAAATGTGCTTTTTTGATTGGAAAAAAATGGTCATTTGATTCAAAAAATTCAAATTAAAAATTGCATCGTTATTTTTCTTTGAAATATCTCTTTTGGGGTTTGTCGTTTATTTTTAAATTTCTTTATTAAATTAAATTAAAAAATTTCCTAATGACCTGTTTAACTGGAGGGAATTTAAAAAATTTTTAAAATTTAAAATTTGTTTAAAAAGTAAAAAAAAACTCGTTTTTTAAATTTTAATAGTTAAAGTAACTAGAGATCGTCATAATGTACGTGACAGTCTTTTTTTGACAAAAATTTTTTTATCTTTACCAATTTTTTACAAACCCAACCAGCATTGAAATAACCCGGGAGTTGGGGACAAAACCAATTAAAAAGCTTTTGGAAATTTTAAAAACGCAAACCCTAAAAAAATCCCTTTTTAATTTTGAAAAAATTTTGACATTTTGAAAAACTTTAAAAATTAAAAAAATAAAAGCGGAAAAAAAATCCCAAAAATACTTTATGCCAAAAATATGAAATTTAAAAATAAAATTTTTATGTTCAAATAATTGATAAATCTAGTTAATTTTTTAAAAAATTTTTCCCTTTTTTTTGGGGAAAGTTTTTTAAAAAGTGTTTAACTAACAAATTTTTTTTTAATTTAGAAAAAATTTTAAAGGCCCTAAAACAAAATTTTTTAAAAATAATGAAAATTTTTCCAATTTTCTTAAAAAATGCTACAACAAACACTGTTTCAATGCTACAATTTATTTCAAAAAGAAAATATAATGAAAACATACATTATTATACAACGAAAAAAACAATTTTAAATAAACAAATTTGCTGGAAATGGTGTTATAATGATATTAAAATGATATTAGAAAAAGGTATATGTGTTTAAAGCTGAAAAATTGTTGAAATGGCTATTGAATTGTCAACAATAATTCGTTTAAAAATTGCCTAATAAAATAGGTATGTAAAATGCACTCAATACCACCTTTTCCTTTAAAATACTCAAAACTAGTTTGTCCTTTCAATTGAAATCAATTCATTTTGATTGTTTCATTCAATCAGATATTTTAATTGTGCGAGAAAGGCAAGAAATAAAAGACTAGAAAACTTGGTGAGACCTGGTAAGGCATCCCGGACAACGATGCTTGGGAGGTTTTTTTTTGTTATGACACTTTTACAGAAACACTTTTTTGAAATGTTGTTCGAAATTTACTTCCTGATATGCAATAAAAAAAAAGAAATTAACAGAATTTTGAAATTCCGTAATAAAATAGCCGAGGCTTGTATAGAAAATGAAAAATTGGGCAAAAAAATGTGGATCTTCAGCTATTAGAATATTTGGATCCGGATATAAACATAGTAAAACACCAAAAATGATAGCGAAAGGTTATGTGCAAAACTAGGGGGAAACAGACCGATATTGATTAACAATAAGATTGTCATTTTTTCTGTTTTCGCTTGCTTTTCTACAATCAATGGTGTCTGATTGCTAGCTATATATTTATACGAGCTTTAGTCATGCCGCTAAGTCTACAAAGAATCGCTATATTACAAGTAACAAATGCAAGCAACTGGGATATATATATAATAAAGTGGGTTGGTTTTGGGGAAGGACCAAAAAATGCCCTTTTAAAAAAAGCCCGTAAAGGGTTTAAAACCCCCGGACACCGGTAACTTTGCCAGTCCCGTAGTTGCAACCCCTTTAAAAATTAAAATTTTGTTAGATAAAAAGGGTTTTCCCAACAAAAAACAGGAAAAAAACAAACAAAGCCCAAAAAACAAATACTAAACGTAAAATTTTTGTGTTTCTGAAAAGGAACACCAAAGTGGCTTTAAATTTTAAGGAAATACAACTGCAAAAAATCGCTCTAAATTTTCCCAAAACTTTAAAAAACATGTTTGAAAATATCCCAATTTATAGGGTTATTATATTTCTTTGGGACTAAAAAACCAGCTAAAAACTCCTCGAAAATCAGAGGGGAAAAATTTTACCACAACGGAAAATTTTGTAAAAACTACTATGTACTAACTAAGATCAGCAACTCCCAATGTAACCATGTACATTTCAGATGTATGACGCGGTTTTATATTTGCTGCTACTATGATCGTGAGAAGATTTGTGATCATCCCAGGAATATTTGGAGCATATGGGAAGGGCATTCGTTAAAGATTTTATAATAAGTATATTCCTTAAAGTCTCTATAGGTAACAATTGTTTTATTTGAAGATTTTGTGATATTATTTGAACAGTTCTCTCTTTCTACTTTTTTGCCTGAGACAGAACAGTTCAACGTTTGCAACAAGTTGGTATTTATGCTGTCCACATTTGGAGTAGGTTTTGTGTTATTTGTATCTATGAAATGGTTATCCGTCATATCGGAAGCAGGTTCTGTGGTTACAACATTTGTCTGTGATATCGTTGAAATATTTGTTTATTTTTTAGTTCCTTAAATTTTGTAATTGTTGATGACCGGTACCGGGTCGCTTTTCTTTTGTTTGCAAAAAACCCCGATGTCAGAATACACTAAAAAATTTCCAAAATTTATAAAACGAACATCCCATATTTACCGGGTGTTATAAAAAATATACATTTTCTTTTAAAGTTAGCATGAATTCAAAAATTTTTTCAATAAAACCCCCCAAAAATAAAACACTCCCTTTAATGTTTTCCTTCCTTAATTTCCCCAACTTTAAATTTTTAAAAATTTTTACGGGTAATGAAAAATTGAACCTTATGGCAAAAATTTTTAAAAACATGTTCTGGAAAATTAGGGAAACAAAAAAAAAAAGCAGAAATTTGAAAGAAAAATTTAAATTGGCCAATGGCAAAAAAATTTTTGAAAAAAAAGGCTTTTTAAATTTGTGTAACACAGTAATCAATATTAACATTAAATGTAGGCAAAACAAATGAAAAGCACTGAAAAAGTACGGTAAACTACAATCTTAAGCATATTCAATATATTACCTGTTTAAATAGTTAAAAAAAAAAAAAGTAAATATTTAAGTATTATAATTTTTAGTAGTCTAATTATAGTTGTATTCAGTATTATTAAGACATATATGGTATATAAATATTTAAAAGTATTATATGCAATGATCTTAAGCGATTATGCTGAAATTTGTAGTAATATCGAATTAACTTCACGAAGAATGTTTTGTCGCACTGTACTACTTTCTTTCGTAGGAAAATAAACATTTTCAAATCTATTTTTGTATGTTACAAATGTTTCTTTTTTCACAATCGAAACAAGTTATTTTACACCAAATCAAACGTTCAAATACGCCTCATATTTAATTAATATTTTCTCACGCTTATAAAATTTGACTACAAAGATATGTTCCAAAAACTCTTAATGTCAAATACTTTTAACTTAATATTAGGACAATTTAAAACAAGTAGTCCCTTAAAAGTTAAGCAAAGTCTGTTTTGAATAATATGAACATTTCCTAACAAAAGTTTTCAACAAAATAATCTAGGAAACATGAGACGTTACATAATGTCTAATTAGTTATAAAACTGAATATTAGAAATATTTAAGAAAATATCTTCATTATAGACCAATCCACTTTCATGTATATAAAGAGATGTTGTTGTGAGACAAAGTAATGATACAAACACTGTCAAAAGGGATATACTTACGTTTTACTGGTATGTATTAAATGTTTTGTTCTTGTAATATTTCTTCTGGATTTGTTTTATTATCTGAAATTGTAAATTCCTTTATAATTAGCATCCATTTCTTGAAACAATCATATTCTTTTATAACAGTTAAAATGTTAAAATCATACGTTTCAGTCCAAATACAAGATATATTTACACTCAAACCTTGCGAAGCATCTTTTATATATGATGGTTAACGACATTGCGTTTAAAGCTAACATTAATGATTGGTCTAGTAATGATCAAAACATCTTCATCAGGATTTACGTAAAGAGATCTTGCATGTGTTGATGAAATTTGGACAATCATTCATCGATAAACTATCAAGAAAACGCATTAACCAAAAAATCAAAGCCATATTCTAACTTCCTTGTAGGTCAAGGTACTTATTGTTTCAACAATTTGATAATATGATATACTTTTTTACAACTACACAATTCAACTGAATATTGACTACTGTAAAACACTTATTATTCGCGAGAAATTTATTTTCGCTCATATTCGCGAGTTTTCTAAGACGCGAATTCATATTTCTCGCGAATATTTCACTTTGTCTATACACTTGTCCGAAAATGAACACTATCCGAAAATACACATGGATATATATCTGCAGGAAAGTATCGAAACCAGTTCTAGTAACATCATGTAGCTATTCAAATGTTGAAGCATATCGTACAGATTACTAGTATGACAGAAAATATCCGGATGACATCGGGTTTCCGGTTTCACATTTTTCGGGAAGACGCGAATTCATGTTGACGCAAAATAATTACTTTGGACATTTTGCCAAAATGTTCCCGCGAAAAATAAGTGTTTTACAGTATTCATTTTCGTTTAATATATGTCTGGTGTTTAAACCCAAATACGAGTTAGGTACCACATATGTATTTCATACTATCAGTAATTTCTGAGTTTCATTTTTTTTACTTTTCAAAATAATGAAATTAGATGACAAGAAGCTAATACTTGTTTTATAATTATAGATCTACGGAGACACAGATCAAAGATTCTTTAATAAAGAAAAGGATCACGCCGAAAAATTGAAATTTGAAGTTTTTACGAGTCGTTCTTAAGGAACAAAGTTAAACCTTCCACAAGGTAAGTGGATTGGTTTAAAACACTTTTGAAAAACATACTTTATCTAAATTTAAGACTCGTTGCTTTCATTCTGATTTGATTTAAAAGTAGATCATCATCATGTGTTAAAAGGTCAGTTTTTGCAAGAGTTTCATGTGAGAAAACATTATTTCCAAGTTTCATCAATAGTTATCAAGTTGTATAAGAGAAATCGAACAAAAGAGAATGTTAACGGATGTATTACGTACGTTAAATAGTTCTAATAGCTCGCACTCACATGCTAACATGTCGCATTCGAAAGGATAGACGATGAAAACTTGCTTTTACAAACACCCGTAATTTAAGCTTTCAACAATATTGATCTTATACTTGTAAGCATCTTACATCATAGAACAATTTGTAGAGCTTCTTACATTAATTGGCAGGTTTACTCTATCACACATACAGTCCAAGAAGGACATATCTACTAGTGAATGAGATTACAAATAAATATACAAAATATAACTTTTAACCTTATTCAAACAAACCAGCAATGACATACGGTATTGTACATGAACATGAAACATCATAGAAAATATGTTAAACTATCCTTGGACGAATAGATTTTTTTCCGGAAATCGGCCTATATACTTATTACACGTACAAGTATTATGTGTAGAAATATTTACGGGCTTTGAAACTTTTCGGGGTTTTCATATATAAATACGTGAACAGGTACATAAACTGGTAGATTAAATATAACTGTAATATGCGTTAGAAAATAATATGTTTTTGACATTTAATTTACATTTTAAACCCAAAAGTAAATTTTTGGTCGTTTTCCCAAATTTTAATTAAAAATTATAAAAAAAATTTTTTGTGAACGTGTATTTGATTTAGATTTTGTTTTCTTTTTTTGTTCACTTCAGATCTTCCTTTTTTGTATATTTTCCCCTTTTTAAGGGCCATTCTGAACTTGTGAAAGGGAAAAAAGTCATTGGAAAGGAGGCTTGATCTAATTGGTAGATAATTTAAGCAACACATGCAACATATGTTGAAATATTTCCTTAGGTAGATGTTTTGACCGTCATAGTGAACTATTAACGCAAAATCGGTTAGATTCCTTAAGTATTTAAAAGGTGTCCACAACTACTTTTTATTGCAAAATTTCGTGTACATTGAAATATATTATAAATCATTTTTTATTTTCCATAAAAAATAAATAATTTTCCAAAAAATGTATCTTAGCAAGAACGTAATATAATGTCCATCTTTTACGACTATTTTCAATGGAATAGGGGGAACTTGGGAAGGATTACATAGTTGACACTAATAATAACACGTAAGTTTGTCCATACTTTGATTAATCAGAACATCTTCATTAGGATTTAAGTTAAGAGATATTGCATGTGTTGATGGAATTTGGACAATTAGTCACCGATAAACTATGAAGAAAACACATAGATAAAAAAAACATCACAGTCAGAATCTTAACTTCCTTGTAGATCAAGATATTTTTATTGGCCTGGTTTCAGCATTTTGATACTTGAAGTTTGGTCGAAATCGTAAATCAAATACCACATGTAGAAAGAAAAGAAATAGTAAGTATGTGTATGTTATACTTTTACAACAACACAGTACAATTTAATATTGATTATATTTTCATAAAAATTAACATGATGTTTAAACCCAAATGTGTTGTGGGTAATACAAATGTATAGCATAAAACATATTATCTTGATTTCTTGTATTGTTCAAAATAATGTAATTATTTAACAAGAACTATAATCGACCACTTCAAACAGACCATAAGTTCTACAATGAAAAAGTATGTCACACTGAACCATCAACTTTGAAAGGTATCAAAGTACAAGTTAGAGTCAAAGATAAAAAAGGTTTTACGGACTAAAGCGAACTTTAAAACTGAAGCAGACACCTCCAAAACATTATAACACTTTCAAAACTACGAATAATCTGAGTTTGAGGCTCGTTGCTTTGATTCTGATTTGATTTGACAGTATATCAAAATCATGTTGTTTCAAGAACAATTATTCAAGAGTTTTATGTAAGTAAACATTTTTTCCAAGTTTCATCATCAATAATGACCAAGTGTTAAGAGATGAAAGAGAATGTTAATGGATGTATGACGTACGTTAAACGGTCCCTATAACTTACACTCACATGTTATCATTTTATGTTAATTGGCAGACTTATTCTATCAAAATTGCAGTTCAAGACAGCAATATCGTCTATTGAATGAAAATACAAATAAAAGCAGAGGCTCAAAATTCCATGGTTTTTACATGTCATCCCTAGTTTTAGAAATTCATAAACAAAAATCAATATTTTTTTTTTTTTTTTTTTTTTTTTTTTTTTTTTTTTTTTTTTTTTTTTTTTTTTTTTTGTCCCTTAGTGACAATTTATATAATGATGTTGAGGATTGAATACCACTTAAGTCGGTGCAAGGGGCACTTAAGAGTATTGCACTTTTCATTAGATTTTTAGATATTTCTTCTTTACATATATTTGATCTTTGTGATTAGCTGGTTAGTCATATACTTAATTATAGCAGCGAACTTTGTGGTTTTATACATAGTAAGCGATTAAAAGGGTACACACTTATTCAATTTGTAAACGCACATAAGGTGTAAAAAGCAACAACTTAGAATGATTTTATATGGTAAACTCGGTGGAACATCTTTCCATCCAATGCTTCATTATTACATTATCAGATACTCGAGTGGAATGTCACATAAAAGTAAGAATAAGTTTGTCAATAAAGTTTTTATTTTTAACTAAAATGTGATAAGGAAAATTACCCAAATTAAATAAATTGGTGTTCGTTTGTTAAAACAATTTTTTATGCATAATCATTATGTTTTGTATGATGCGTGGTTTATTCAAGGTTTTGTTAAGTATTGACCTACTAAATGTCATGTAATATAATGATTGAAATATATATTTGTACAAAACTGGTGTAGTAGATAAGTTAACTCTGGTAGAACTCTCAAGTTTTAGCCATATCCAAATTTTCTATCAATATTGACCGGCTTGAAGGGATCTTACAAGGCTCATAGACTTCACACAGGATCCGGAAGATGGACAAAACCAAAAAGTAAATTACATTTTTACATGTTTAAATGACAGAAAATGTTTTCTTGTAACGTCTTAAAAGACAAATACCATTTTATATGAGAGCGTAATGCTTGACAGTTGTCTGCAACAGATGTTTAATTTAATCATCAATTTGAAAACGCATAAACGCTCATATCCTGATTGATATATAAGTACATAGAGCTTCTTGTCTAATGCAAGTATTAATTATAGAAAATCATTAAAAAACATTATAAAACAGTAATGCAATGGAAACATGTATTTTGATTGTTTTATATGTTCGTGGTTTTTGATATGGCATTTGACTTCGTTTGTGTTAGCGGGTTTATAAACTGTTAGATTCAATTTAAATACGTTTTAGATAAATATGTTTTGAAAATGTGGTCATCTTTGGTTTCTATTTTTTCAAGTTTTTTCATAAAATCAAATTTGTCTTTGGCTCGTGTCGTTGGTTTAGTTTTTGTAGTCTCTCTAACTTGACAGATCTTCACATCTTCACATCTTTTGTATATATTTCCTTGTTTATTTCTCATTCGTGACTAGCAAAATAACAGTAGTGATTGGATATGAGGGTTGACCTCATTGGTAGATGATTTTACTGACACATGCAACATCTCTTTAAGTAGTTCCTTGGGTAGGTGTTTTGACCGCAATAACCAAACATTAATGATACTTATCAACGCAAAATCGTTGAGCATCTTAAAGTAAATAACACGTGCTAAAAACAACTTTTTTATTGTAAATATATTTTTTTTTGTATTTAAAAGTATGACAAGTCATTTTTTCCCTGAAAATGTTTTTCAAGACGCGTCTGGAATTGTTATGTGCATTTTCGACAGCTATTGTAAAATGGCATAGACGGAATTTGAGAACGACTAAATAACTGACACTAACAATAACAATAACATCAAAACTAAATTAGGAGCATGAATGTCCATTTATGTAACTTTGAGTTTCATTACATTTTTGCTTTAATTGATATTTCAAAGTTAACCGACTAAATCTATCTCTCCATTGGTGCTGTATACATTTGGAACACCGAGGTACAATTCTCTTGTCTTTGTATGAAAAACGTCATGTTATTTAAAGACGACCGTGATTAAATACTAAGATATTGAAATTATTTAATTATACCATTTTATATTTTTAATTACTATACCACGAAGATGATGAAAAAGACTTGGCCTTAATACTTTATTTACTTAATATGTGTAACATTTTTGTGAGATTAGTTTGAATTACTGGTAGCTTTTTATTATGTTTTATAAAGTCAGTGTTTGACTCAGTTTATTAATTGAAGTGAAAGCACGGTCCAACTTAAATCGGTTTTTAATTTCCTGAATATTATTTTGTAATTTTACCCACAGAGTGCTGATTTTCTATTACACTTTTAACACACTATATTGAATTCAGTAAGAAACAGTTGTGTGCAGTGTTCTTTGGAGAGAATAACAACCTCATACATAATAAAAAGGATATTCTTTAACAAATCTTTCAAACAAAATTGTGTTTATTGTATCTTTTCTCAACTAGTGGAAACCACTTTTTTAGAAAAAGACATAGGCATACAGAAACCGCTAGTAGTTTAAGTTGTGTCACAGTTTAAATAGTTACGCCATTCGTGTGAATACTGTTTTTTAAGCTCACTGGATGAAATAAAATTTCATCTTACATCCAAACAAACAAATATCATCTAAACATTCAACTATGATAACTTGTATAAAACGATTTTTTTATTTATATATAAGGTAAATATGGAATGTACAGAAATATCAGTGGGAAGTCGTACGGTCCTAATTGGTTTGCAAACAAAACAGGGAGCTAAAAACAATCTCAACGGTATCGTCGATAAATATTGTCACGACTGATCGTTATTCCGGTGTAACAGATTACATTGCGACAAATTTTTTTTAATGATATTGTGACAGATGAAATTGTGACAGATGGCATTGCAACTAATTATATCGTGACTGATGACATTTGACAGATGGGATTGTGACAGATTAACAGTTCATGAATTCGAAAGACATAATTCCTTTTTTCTGATAACGACAACTGAATGCCACTTTCTTCGAAACGCTTAATTGCTCTAGAGTGAATGATAAATTGGAACTAGGAAACTGTTCAATTGATGTAGCAATAGTTTTAGATAAAACAATCGTCACCTAGAGAGATTTTTATAAATATAAACATTACAAAAATATGGTTTAAATAGTATAAGAGTAACAAAATGTACATATCAGATGTTGCCCACGAACGCTAATCAAAATAGTTCAATAAGTTGCAAAATTCCCTGATTTGTCATTCACGTAACATTGATATATTCAAACGTGATGCTCATGTCTTGGACAACTGAGCGATTTATTGCTGTAATTGTTCCAATGAAATAAGTAAAATGGCCTTCTGTCAGAAACACCAAATTTACACTAGGCTTGCTTATGTTACTCTGTCTACTACTTGGTTACAAATTTTGACTGAATATCACGCTTTTACTTTTTGGACTGGTAAAGTATTTGGATCCGTGTGTGCAGAAACAATATTCTTGAACACGGTATAGGCTTACACAGCTTTACTATGTCTATATTCCAGTGGTCTCAATATATGTATGTGCTTGCAATATAGTAATCCTCTGTAAACTCAAGGTCATGAGTAAAGTTCGAAAAGATATGAACGAATGAACGAACTAACAAATTTATTTCACATAAAATAGAAAAAAATAGTAATCCCTAAAGTCAAAAACGACAAAATTGAAAATGATGCAGGATCGGAATGATTGAGCCTGTTCAGTTTTTAGTTTCTGTACAGTTTCTAGTGACTAGCCACTACATTTTCCAAGTTAACATTTATGTGTACATAGAATATACAATTAATTGTGATAAATATCAAAATGTATATCAAAAAGATATCAAAAAGATAAGGATATGATAAGAATTTTACTTGATCTCATATTCAGGTTGAAGGACAATACATGTATGAACATGTTTGTTTTAAATCATATCATTTTATATATCATTAAAACTAAATTAGAAACATCATGGTGTTAATTTGTTTCGCGTACAGTAATAACTTTTAATGAATTCAATTTTAATATTAATAGCATTATAATAATCATACATAATTTCGCTTGCTTTATGTTATATGATTATCATGCCATTTAATACATTAAATTCTACAAATAATTCGATCGATGTAAAAAAAAACGATTTTTTTCATATGCAAAATACAATGTCATATTGGAAGCATGCGTATTAATTAAACCAGTAAGCACTCATTGAATTATTTGTTTGTTTGATTGTTTTTTTTCGTCACACCGACACAGTATACGTCGTATGGCGACGTTTCAGCTTTACTGGTGAAGGAAAACTTCAGGTGCATCCGTGCATAATTTCAGACACGAACGGGCACCTTATTAGAACAACCGACGTTCCGTAAGCTAGCTGGATAGCTTCCTCACATAAAATTATTAAATAATCCAAAGTCACTGTCGGGATTCAAACCCACAAGGGTGGGGTGATGGGCAATTGGTTTGATTACTATCAGACAATATGCATTTTTCGTAATAACATTATTTTTATTGATTTAAATGAATGTAGCAAAATATAAAAATTCGTCCGATATTAGAGATTATTTTTCTTCTGTTGATGTTTTATTAGTACGCATTGTAATCAATCGTTTGCCCGACACTACTGTAATACGCACAAATTTGGTATATATAATTTTCTTTGTTATACATCATATATTTCTGAATAATGCATTTAGAATGTGCTTCATAAAATATACAATTTTTGACATCTTTATCATTAACAAGCATCATATTTACAAATGATACATTACAAACAATGAACGATATATCAATTGTTGGGTTGTAATAATCTACTCGTACGTATTTTTAGTGATTCATGTATAAATTTTGCTAAGTAAACATGAAAATATTTGACTTGTTTTTGGATGCCAAAAATTGTGTAAATTTAAACTTACTTGACTTTTTTCGAAACCATTTGTTTATTTACTTTAGTCTTATAGGATGATATGCAGGGCAATTAAACACAAAATGGATCTCGTCCTCCTTTTCATTACCATAACATATTTGACATACTTTTAGAATATTTCCCTCTTAATCTAGCTCTCCCTTTTCTGCCAGTCTGAACTCTAAGACTATGTGCGGATATACGTAACCTTGCTAATCCAATCCGTAAGTTTTAAGATGCGATATTGTTTAAAAAGGGTTCCATTCTAATGTATCTTTTACATATTTATACAAATTTAAGACCTCCGTAATGTTGATACTAGTTCGCCATTCTTGTGTAAATTCGTCTATCAAACGTTGCTTAAATATACTTAGAAACGCATAATCAATAGAAAGGTTTGCATTACTAGTGCTTATAGCTTTATTCAATTTACATAAACATCCATATTTAGACAACAGAGTTTTTACATTTATAAACCACTTGGATTTACCATTTAAAAATCATATAAGTCTGAATATAGTATAGTCTTAATAATAACATTTTACTATTGCATAGTTTGAGCCAATATTTAACTATACAGGCATATCTCTTTATATACGAGGGGTACCTACCTAACTCTCCATAAACAGCCGTATTACATGACGACTGTCTAACTCCCAATAATGCTTTACAAAACTTAAATAAATGTAAAGTTTCTCATTGTTTTGATTGCACGAAACCCAATATTTCACATCCATAGTTTATTGTAGACGTACCAGGTGAATCGGTAGAGTATCATGTTTCTTTAATTTTGCTATCATTTTACTTATTGCTTTAAGACCTTTACCATACAAATTTATGGTATTTAATGAAAATGTTCCTGTATAATTTAAAGTAACACATAAATAATTAAAATCATTTACATTTTCAAGAATGCATAGATTTTTTAGCGTAGAACCACACTTCTCTATTTTGCAAGCCTCCCTGCTTTCTGAATACCATACATTTAGAATTATCAACATTTACCTAAAGTCCCCAAGTACTATACTTCTCTTATAACTTATTTAAATAAATGACGATTGCAAATCAGACGGATGTGTGGCCAGAATAACCATGTCATCAGCGAAAAGTAATAATATGATACAGTACTCCTTTAAAGTAGACAACAGTTAACTCTATTTTACCAGTTATGACTCAATACCTTCAATAAACAAGGAGAACATAGTCGGGGAAATTATCTACCCGTGACGTTATCCAATTGCGATATCGAAAAAATCCGAATAATTTATATTATCACATAAACGTATAACAACTTTACTTCTAATAATGCGTAGAATTTTGCCTTTTAAGCCCATATTATAAAGCTTATCCCAAACAATTTTCTACAAATAAAGTCAAAACAACGTTTCATTTCAATTTACAAAACAATACAAAAATTAATATTTGTTTGGTTAATAAACTTATGTATCAATGAGTTAAACACAAACACTGCATCAATACTGGACCGACATTTGTCGAAACGAAATTGGGCGTCAGATACAATAGTATTGTTTTCGGATCACTTACTTATACGCTTATTTAAAACCGATGTAAATAGTTATTCTAGATTGCTTAACAGGGTTATTCCTCTGTAATTCGTGACGTCATCTTAATCATCCTTTTTATGTAATGGTATTGCTTTTATCTGATGCTATGTCTACGCACCAATATAGTTATATAACGGGACGAAATATCACATGCTCCTATGAAGTACTCTTATTACAACTGTTCCCCACAAGCCGTTTTGTGTCTGTTTAAAAATAGGATTGCATTGCTCACTTCTGTACAAGTCATTTGTTCATTTAATTCCGGATACACAAGTAAAATGTCAGCCATGTCATTTCCGTCAGAATACATGTTTTCAATAAACATTTTAAAAACATCAAGTGGGATGTTATAGGCAATATTTTGCTGCTTGTTGTTGAAATAAAGGTACTTACCATTTTTGTAAAACAGTTTAAACGTCGTCGGATAAGAGATATTTTTAATAAAAAAAACC